>NC_035442.2:174040861-174348776 GCF_002127325.2 Helianthus annuus | reverse complement strand
ACCTGACTCATTCTAACCTTGCAACCAGAAATGTTATTGTTTTACTATTTTTAGATTAGATATAAATTTGAACCATGATTAAAACAACTGAAAAAACAGAAACTTTTCAAACAGTTTTGAGGGCTTGAATGTATATGATTCGAACATTAGTTGTCATTAGTTCATGATTTGAATTTTGTTCAAGAACTTTGTACAATCGGGCTGATGTGTGTTGCTCATTTTTAAAAAAATTTCTAATATCATCTTTACCCAAACTCATCCTTACCAACCTGACCCAAATCTGATTTCGACTATTATAAGTATGATATTGTTATTTTTGAAAACATTCAGATGGAGTTTACAATACTAATCAAAGTAGCTGATTGCAACGACCTGCAATACCGACTGGTAAGATACATCCTGACCCATATCTGATTTCATCTCTTTTAAATATTTGACTTTATCCTAACATCTGGGTTTTAAATAAAAAATATTGCATATGTAGGAACTCCCAAAAATATTGAGCAACCAGCTTCCCAAAAACTGTGAAATAATCAAACTTGTTGATTATACGGGAATGAAATACAAGGTTGAAGTCGAAAGCTTGGGTCGAAGAAGAAAAACACTACATGGGCCCGAATGGATGAGGTTTTTTCAGTCTATAAAACATAAGAATATAGACAAACTATGTTTCAAAAGATTGAAAGAACTTAAATTTGAGATACTTCTTTTAAACACTGACGGTTTGGAAATCAGAAAGCATTCCTCAGGAAGAGATTACATTCATGGCTGTTTGGTACAAGCTAAAGCAGAAACCTACCATCATCAGGTAGAACTTTGCCACCTTGTTTTATATACTATTGTCTCTATTTTCTGAAAGAGAAACTAATAATTTATATTTTCTGTTTTGAATAAAATCTAATCTCACATTTCTGAAATGTGAGAACTATAGGATTTACCGCATGGTTTGCTGTGGCTGCTATCCGAGAGACGCTTAAAAATCGACAACTTGTTTGCTAAAGTACACGGCCCTAAGCAAAGTTGCAAGGTCGATGTGTGTTATGCTTTCCCTCCCGGAAATGAAAAAGGATTAGCTGTCGGTTTCATGGGGTCAGGTTGGACCACCTTTTGTGTTGAAAATGACATTGAAGAGGACTACCAACTTCTCTTCCAATGGATGGGAAGCACTCCACAAGAGCACTTTAACTTCAATGTCCTGATATTTAACAAAGATGGCATCGGACTTCACGCAGCCACTACACATCTATGCAACCGCACCAAGCACCGCCACCACAACAGCCGCCCCAACTACCAGAAACAATTTGAACACCATGCCATAGAAACACACATGCTGGTAATTAAAAACTAACTATTAATATACTTTATTTTCATTATAATGTTGGAGATTGAATAACAAAACCAACAATTTATTTTTACAGACGATACCGAAGAACTTTGTTCGGGATCACCAAATCAATAACTACTGTAATGCTATGCTGTCATTTGGCCATGTTAAGTTTCTGGTACCGCTACGTGTAAGGACAGATCCAAGAAGAGTGGATGATGAAAACCATGTCATAATGTATGCGGACTGGCAGCATATCCTGGACGAAGCGGGGATGACTAAGGACAAAGTGATGAGGTTTGAGCTGGTGGGAGAAAAAAGTGTCGCAGGTGATACGGTCTACTTCGAAGTTTGTTAGATATCAATTCGAAGAACTGTTTCAAATTCACTGGTTTATGTTTTTGTTATGTTTGATGGACAACTTTTATTTTCTAACTGCATGTAGAACTTTAACAGTCACATCCCATTACGATGTTATCGTAATTTTGGTTCGGGATGTCTAAATTATATAACTTAAATATCTATGTCAATTGTCTTGGGCTATGATACAAACAGGGCCAGCTCAAGCCCAATCATTTTGAGGCTTCGGCTTTGGCCAGCAGCTTTTAATAAAAGGTTGCATAAATTGATATATGATTTGGGCCAGACCTGCCAAATAATGTTAAAATTAATCAATATTGGCTGCAAAATGTATTTATTGTTTATCAAAAAGGCAGGCTTATGACCCATCTATGCAACATCGGACATGTATATTTAGCGGGAGTTTAGGTTACCTTATTTTCTATAGTTAAATCATTATGAGTAATAAATTTACAAACAAAAAATGACATACGCAAATAACTTATCAATTTCAAACATCTTCTCTATCTAATAACTCAATTTCTTAACCAAACGTACAACTTAAAATTAACAATATCAACAACAAATCAAAAATACATATATGCTTATAAAATCAATATTTTATGTTGAGTTCAAACACCATGAAAATAAGTGCAAAAAAACACTACATCAAGTTTATTAGTTTGCAACTGGTTCACATAAGTAACATAGAAAGCAACAAAAGTCTTATCACAAAAAGTAACAAAAAAAACATGCATAATGATTCAAAAAAGCACATATTATCTAATCAGTATATTTCTTTGGCTTTCGTCTTGCTCGTTTAGGCCTCACTTCTTGATCACACTCATTAGAACACTCAACAACAGATGTGGAAGCAGTTGTAACATCCCTAGTATTCGACTTTCTTGAATTAATGATAGAACCATTATCCGCTTCACAATCAAACGACTGTACCTGCTAAGAAAAAATATTCAATACAATAAAGCAAAGTACAATCAATGCAATAGGTGCAAAAATAAAAAACAATAACATACCATTGGTGTCTCATTAGACGAGACTGATGAAATGATTGGACCCCATAACAATTCATCAGCCATATCCATTTCTTCAGTTGAGACTCTTGAAAAAAACTCTGTGCATTCATCTTCATTGCCTTCAAAAACATGATCTATATCATCCGTGCAAGTACTAACCGTAGATAAACTAATGTTATTCGCGGGCGATTCGATATAATCCTTAATGAACTTTGACACAGTAAAGCGATAAGAATAGTGAGGTGCCAAGTTATATTCATCAATCTTAATCCGAAATGTAACACTCCTAGCACATAAAGAATCAACCAAATATGTCTGAGCCCATAAAGGATCATTAACACCCTGCAGAAACAGAATAACATTATTATTGACATATATAAACATTAGCAAATAAAGCAAATCATTTATTCATATAAAAAAACATGTTAACGAAATATTTGGTTTATACCTCAGACAAACTTTTAGAAAGCAACTCCTCCGCAGTAATCCCAATAAGTGCAATCACAACATCATCAAAAAGAACGCACGTCATCTCAACATCATTATCAACCACGCGGACAACCAACTTGAAACTGTCAAAATCTTATAATTAAGAACACAATATAAAAACACAACAATATATAAAGACTTACGCTATCTGAGGATTGAGAACATTTTGTTGACATGATACACAATAATAGGTAGCATCCATGAACCGCACCTTCTTTCGACATTTAGAACATTTAACATACTTCCAATCATCAAACAAATCAATATCAACTATAGTACCAAAGATGTTATAAAATGTCCCCTGCAAAGCAAAAAATATATGGTATCAATTAAAAACATTGAAAAAGCAAGTTAAACGTTATTAAAATAATTGATCTACACCAAAAACAAAAGATATAAGATAGGTTAAAAGCCAATACCTTATAAACTCCTGCCTGAATAAATCGATAAACATCAGCAATACTAACAACTTGCGAGTCTTCATTTTGGGGTGTGTTAGCTTTAAATAAAACAGGCACCGGTAACCTTCAAAGGACATAAAATAAGTTGCATTAAAACATACAACGCTTTGAAACATAAATAACCTTTAATACAAGGAATAATATACATTGTCTTGAAGACATCACAAGCTGATGATGACAAGTTAATATATAATTGAGATGCAACTGTTGACATCACACAAGGAGCACCTAACAAAAAAAAAAAAAACACCAATGGATCAAGTATATATATTAAAAAATATGCATACAAATATTTCATCTATTACATTACACATACCTTCAAACAATCGAACCTTGCAAGATGTTAATACAACAACAACTGCATTAGTGGCATGGCGCCTCATGTCCTCATCAGTATACTTAAGTGCAAGTTTGCCCCATAAAGAAGCATTGAGATTATTACCACTATATTTAATAAAAACACAACCATTCCAAAATAAGCAAAAACAAAAAAAATAAAAAATATAGAATGCGCCACAAAAACAGTCTAAAAAACTTACACTTCATCGGATAAAACAATTCGTCGTACTTCCCGATTATTTGATTGTGAAGACCGCAAATCAGTATCAAGATAACCCCACACACGAAGAACACCCACAACATCTACATAAAAAATATAATTATATATAGACATGAAGACGCCAAGAGAAAAACAACAACTAAACCTGTTAGATATATGTCATTCTTCAAGCGTGATCCAAGCATGTTAAAAGGCATCGGCTCAAAAACATGACGTCTAAATAAGCTCGGTTGAACTCTTGATGGACTAATTGACGTAGATCGCATAAACTTAACATAGCAATCACGTTTCAACGGACGATACCATGAATCGTATACAAGAACCTCAAAACCATATAGCCTATACACGCAACCATCCTCCAAACGATTAGTAAAAAGATGCATCAAATGAAAAGGAATTTTTGCATGAATTGAACAATCCTGCAAGGAAAACATGCAACATTACAAAACATATATATTATAGTTTTTTTAATTAATTAAAAAAATGCCTTACGCGTTCATCTGAAAGGATGACATCAAATGACAATATACGATTTGAGCTAGGAATGTATGTTGTCCAAGAACGTGTGACCATTACAGTGACTTGCCATTGGTCAGTAATACCAGGCATCAAGTCTGAAATGTACCGATGTCCCATTCTATATTATGAGAACCTAAAACATGGAAACAAAAAAAATGTTATGGAAAGCTTATATTAAAAACAAAATATACATAAAGGAAATATATATCTATATATAACAACCAAACATATAAAAACCACATGCAAAACAACGTAATTACAAATGGCATATTTAGTCAACCAAACCAATATATAAAGTAAATAAACATTAAATACAAGTGTTCAAATAAGAGAGACATAATATGCTACCTTTATAGAAGCGTACACGGTAGCAATTCCACTTCTCAATAACAACATACAAAACACTCAGACCAATGCATCACTTGACATCAAAGGTAAGTTATAAAAAACTTCCTTATAAACAACATTTCTTGTTAATTGGTTAGAACACTTGCCATCATTATCAACATAAAATCGTAGACCAGATCGAGATGTAACACGGGAGGCAATCACATAAAGTTGACCATGTGAAAAAACAGGCTTTACCAAGTAACCACAAACATGTTTAAATGTTTGGCCCTGACTTTTATTAATTGTCATAGCAAAACATAGTTTCACGGGAAACTGTCTTCTCTTAAAGTGGAAAGGCCAACATGTAGAAGTTGGAGTCATATCGATTCTTGAAATAAAAGCTCTTTCTCCAACATGCGTACCCGTAATAATAACGCCCTCAATAACACGACGACTTATTTGAGTAACCACTAAACGGGTCCCATTACACAATCCTTTCTTGAGATTCAAGTTACGTAGTAGTATGATCGGTGCCCCAACCTTTAACTTTAATATGTGATTCGGTAAGCCAGAAAACTGTAAAGTATTAAGAAACTCCGTAGGATACATAGCCTGCATTTCTTCAATATTATTTGTACTTGCACAAATGGAATCGAGACTAAATAACTCATGATTGTCACCTGGCAACTTATCAAGAACATGTAGATTAATCGTATCAACCTCATTGTTAGTCGATGATAAAATACAGCGCTCCTGTAGGTAAGAAACATCAGTGAATCGTTCTTCTATATTAGGAAATGTATCTGAAACAACTGATTCAATAGGATTATCTGAAACAGGAATCAATAGATCGCGAGGTATATTAATCCAAGTTCTCTCATCTTCCCCGTCTAGCGAAATTGCAGGAAGACGACCAGACCCCATATCTAAAATCCACTTATTGAAATCTCGATGTTGTATTACAACATCGTCATTAACACTTGAACTATTCAACCGCATATTAATCGTTAAAGAAAACACCTTACACGCACCCCATATAGTCGATGACTTATTCACAACCGAAGCAACAATCTCACTACGCGGAGCAAGCGGAATAACAGGAAGAATTTGTCGAAAGTCTCCTCCAAGAGCGACACATTTCCCTCCAAATACTCGACGGTCTGCACCAGGTATATTATTTCGACAAATATCTCTAAAAGTACGGTCAACCGCTTCAAATGCATAACGATGTTGCAACGGTGCCTCATCCCATATTATAAGCGCGGCATCATTAATCAGCCCAGCAAGATCCGTCCCAACATCAATCGAGCAGCAAGAATCCTTATCAAGTTCAAAGGGAATCTTAAAACGCGAATGCGCTGTACGACCACCAGGTAGTAGAAGAGAGGCAATCCCAGAAGAAGCAACAGACAAGACGATTTGGCCACGTGAACGAAAACAGGAAATGAGAGTCTTCCATAAATACGTTTTTCCCGTCCCTCCACTACCAAAAACAAAAACAGCACCACCCGTCCGTCTATCAACACAATCACATACATAATCAAACACCTCCCTTTGTTCGGCATTCAATCCACGAAATAAATCATGAAAAAGCGTCATTTCTTCTTCAATATTGAAGGTGCGCTCAGCCATAATCAACCGATTTTCCATAGTATCAACCAATTGACGATCAATTTGAGGCAAATTAGGAAAATCTAATAAACTTTTACCATGACCAATTAAAACTCTTTCAATCTCAATCAATGTATAATTGAGAATCTCTTCATCTGTGAATACCACATCATCATTCTGCAGCATTGTGCGTCGATTGTAAGCAATATCCTCTGATAAGTAAGGTAGACAATCAAAAAATAACCGCCGTTGATTACTAACCGTACAAAACAATAGAATGCAAACAAATAAATCACGAAGTTGATTCCCCAACTGCCATTGAGAAGCTTCACGTATTGAATCTACCCACTCAACATCATCTCCTAACAAACCCAACGCATTGCAAGCAGACATATAAGTTGGATGCTCAACACCATCAACCGTACGAATGTCTTTAAAGCTTAATGGCCCACGTTGAACATTTAATAACATACGGAGGTAATACTTTTCACCCATCGATGGGCTCACATAATAAATGCGGCCAATAGAAGTCACCCTATGTCGTGGCAACCACTCCTTCTCCTTTTCATGCCAAGTGAACTTTGTTGGAAATTCTACATATGTCAAAGAACGACCATGCGGAAACCTTTCATTTGCCCGAAACCATTCAGTAAATTTTGACATGCTAGCCGTAGCACGTTGGGCAACTTCCTCAACCTCATCATTATCATGAAAATACACTCTATTACACCCTTCCTCATGAAAAGGTAATCGCTCAACAGCAACATCACGGTACTTCATTTCAAATTCAAAAATCTTCCAACATGCCTCAATAGAAGATATATACCGACAATTTAAATATTCCTCAATTTCATTTTCATTATGTAATAAGGACGCAAACGTTGTCCTATTTTGAGCACCTTCCAAAACCACAGTTGCACGATCTGGACCTTTGTTTATATAAGTAAAAAGATACTTGACTAACATCCCTTGGTTGCACCACTCCACATTAATGTGACAACCATATTTCACCAACAATTCACGGTTATACGGAACAACATACCGATTATCAAGCTTAATATCTTGAGAACCAACTTTAACAACTCTTGAATTATTGGGCCTCTTATAACACGGCCAACCATCATTTCGGATGAATGTCTCCTCACAATAATTCTTTGGGTACCCTTTACTACATACACCATTATGCATACAAGGACTTGAAGGGTTGAGCAAACCACATGGACCATGCATCATTTGTGAACGAACAATACCGAAAGCTATAGGGTCTTCCACCTCCGAAGGAAGCTCCGCAGATATATATTTATCGATATTGTCAACCGTATTTATCTTATCTTCAGGTTGTAAAAAAAGCAGAATATGAGAGTGTGGAAGTCCTCGTTTCTGAAACTCGATTGTATAGATAACTAAAAAAATGACCAAAACAAATATTACACATAGCTATAGAATAAAAAACAATCGTATAATATTTAGACAATGGAAATGCTAGTAACAAACCTGCTTTCGTGTGTCCAAAAATATTCCTTTTCCTTATGTCTTTGATAAGTTCATCAAGTTTAATTTTGAAAACACGGGCAACAATGTCAGGGCGGTCGGATGCACTCATACCAGGGGTTGTTGCTTGAATGTGTCGGGTAATTTCCGGCCATTTTGAATTGCATGTCATAGTAATAAAAAGGTCCGGAGCCCCGGCCCAACGACAAATAGCCATTGCATCCTGATACTGTTGAATCATATATCTTGGCCCACCGGCAAATGTTGCTGGCAGGATAACACGTCGACCAACTGCTTCACAACTTGTTTCACCATCAGCGATACGATCACATAAACCATTATACAAATCCGAACGAATAGTGTTTTGGTTTTGTTTATACCAATTCATCTCATGTTCAAGGATAGCTGAATAACAGTCCACAACATACGTCTGAAATAAACGGCCAGATTTGTGTAATGTCTTACCTTCATTCCTCCTAAGTTGTAAACGGTAAGAATAATATTCTCTTAATGAAACCGATTGCCGCCTACTTGATGCAGATATATTACATAGAGGAATATTAAGATGGAATCCATCTTCTCCATACGGAAACAACAAAGGATACTGCAACGCCATAAAACTTGGGTGCAATTCAGATATACGCTTTGCACTACGACTACCACGTTCTTCAATAATAATATCACGTGAGTCTGTAGGATTTCCATCACCTGGAATCAGTGCAGCCACTTCAGGAACAGTAGGCAAAGAATATTGTCCTTCTCTTCTATTTCGCGTACCAAGCAAGCGAAGCGTAAGACGTTGCATTGAGTTGTCATTAAACCTTTCACGTGCCATCCTAAAAGCCTGAACTAATGCATTGTTCGCATCAAGCATCAACAGCAAGTCATTCACTAATGTGCGCAGGATGACTTGATCAGACGTTGGTGACACACAATCTCGCAAAGCATAAAAGCGATTATCAATCTCATTTTCCGTGTCATAAACGTACAATTGAGCAAATCTAGGGCGTCCATCAGGATGCATAGGCAACAATGATCCAATATTATGATGGTTGTGGCCATTCAAACGGAATGTATAAGGCCCACGACCATCATTTAAATCCGTAGATATTCTCCCACCGGTTGAGGTAAATGCAAACATCGCATTTAAAAGCTTTATGTTTTCTCTAAACACGCGAGATCGTGTTTCCCCATTGTAATCAAGAAGACGACCCAATGTTTGAGGAGGATGTCGAAGAAATGGCAAGCAAACCTTTCCTTCACTACAACATAATGAAAAACTTGGAACACGAGGAGTTAAACTTTTAATAGTTCGTTCCTCATACCAAAGCATAGCTCCACAATGAACACAACTATGGTTTGCATCACCGATATCCCAATACGACGGACATCGCCCTAAAAAAGGTAAGTGAAGTGTAAGCAAACACTATCAATGTCATATAAGGTGTTCATATATACAAAGTGTCACAAGAAAAAAATATGATGTTTACGATATCTGTTTTCGTCTTGAAAGACACTTGCACGGGAAGGTACTTCAAGTTGATTCGAATGTAGACATCCAGATGTTTGTGAAACCGTTGAACCTAATGAAGATTGCGCAGCTCCATTTGTTCTACTGGTATAATGCACAACACCTCTGTTGATACGATCAACTAAAAAAAGCAAAGATAACAATAAACCTATTCAATTTAAAAGGCTTAACCCACATAATATAAAATCATGGGTGCTATTGGGTGAAAACACATAACAAACACGAGAACTCAATCAAGCGTACCATTGCAACGTCTTTGAGTACTTGTAGCCTCACTTGTTAAATCAGAAGGGCGATCACGTAATCGAGGACGACCCATTTGGCCCGTCCGTCTACGCCCTACTTCAGTCGTTGCATTAGAAGATATATTTTCCTGAGTGGTACGTATAACCGCAAATGAATCCGAAATTGAAGGGATCGGAGAAGGTTGCACATTTTCATTTGACATACGCATATAGCGTACCACACTTCTGCTAGAACTACCAACTGCATACACAGCAACAGTAGCACTAACATGTTTAAAGGGTTTACATGGTAAATATAAACATGCAAACCCCATAACAAACGGAAAATAAGGGGTATTAGTATATGAAAAAAATCATAAGAAATACAATAACATAGATAACCACACCGTAAGAACACCGTTGAGAGGATGCAACATCAGGCGTCACAACAGGAAGTCGCTCCCGCAATCGAGGACGGCCCATACGTCCACGGCCCCTACGACATTCAACACGTGTAGATGCTGACGTCTCATGCGAAGGGACCGAAGAAATTGAATCAGAATCATTTGATATAGGTGCACTCATATCAACACCTTCAGATACATATATCTTTAGAAAAGCATGACAAGAGTCAATTATAATGCCACTCAAAACATAAAAAGCTAGAAACATATATAATATCTCAAGGACAACCAAAACTTTAAAAATTGCAACATCAAATTACCAAAATAGAAGCAACAACAAAAGTAACATTATGACAACTACAAGGTACCACTTAAACTCAAACTTACGAAAATTACAAGATAAAACTTTCTCAAACTAATAATTCGGGGAAGCTATGGTCTCTGTGTAAACCGCACCATGCATTTGCCTATAGAAAAACATACGGCAGAAATAACCTAGATGATCCCGTTGCAAATCAATTTCAATCACTTGTCCAAAATTCGTTATCACAAGACATGTCCCTGGCAAATTGTAATATGTGAAAGAACACATAGTTGTTAATGGCATCCACAACTTATCAGGATATGCAAAAACCTTCATCCAACTTTTATTTTTAAGCCTCCACAATACAATTTCTCGTCTATAGTCATAGTTTCCGATACAAACATACATATGAAGCTCCTCGTTTATGTTAACTAAACTTCCACTAACTTCATCGTCATATACATTGGGGAAACACAATTCAGAAAACGACTTTGAATTCACATCAAAACGAATAACCGACAATCCATCTGAACGACCACGACATTGGGTAACGACAAAATACAAACCACCACCACACAAAGTTGCTGGCGACCAAAGGTACGTATAATGGTGGTACGGACGGTGTTTTAGGAAGCGTACAGTACTCCATGAATTCAACTCCATCGAATAAATATAAACGGTCATTGTACCTCGTCTACGTTTAATATGTAAAATGTTGTAATCATCAGAAGAGTCAACAAAAAATCCTAGAGCATCTCTATCAACTTTGTAGAAACCTTGCGAATTAGAATTTGCCAACTTCTTGAACTTAGTCGTCAATGGATTCCAAACAACCAACTCACAAGTGTTTTGGAGACAAACACACAACATACCATCCAAACTTGCCAAAAAAAACATTCTAGAAGGATGAGCATAGAACGGGCGGGCAACACCTCTTGGTACAATAAATCCCGGGGACTTATAATTTAAGGAATGTACTTCGATAGTCTTCCAACCAACCATCAACAATTTTTGATCAGCCGATGCACGCATGTAATGACAATGAGCCCTTACAAACTTACGATCTAAAATGAAATCTAACCACTCCTTGCAGACAAGCTTACATTGAGCAACATTTTTTGGTGGAAGTCTTGCAATTATATCCAACATTACTACTAAAAATGGAAGGCACGACATACTGCTTTTATCTAAAAACACAATTTACAAAAAAATAAATAAATTAAATCATCGTAAGTTTCAAGCATAAACTACATACTAATAATAGGTCTTGAATATTCATATAATAATATAACTAACAAAAAAACATGTATTATCACAATATAGGATAATAAAAATATTAAAAATAAAAATTAAATCAACAAAAATATGTTAACTAATAACAATAAAACAATTATTACAAACTAAAGTATAAATTTGTATCAAAATGGGCCAGATATATCACATTAGCATTTTGGGCCAGGTTAACAAACTGGATCAGGTAAACATGAGACGGGCCGGTTTGGATACTGAATATGGACAATCCAAATTAGGAAACGGATACTACATAACGGCAGTTAACTCAACCCTAACCACATATGCGATGAATTCATCCCTCTTTCTGGTCCAAGTCGCTCCTCTCTGCATCCCGTATTCATCGAGACATCAACAGATTGCACGGCCATTCACCATGGTTATACTTGTGTACACTCCATTCTTCTCCGTCATACGTATCAGCAGTTCAATCGATTCAAAATTTCAAGGTATTTACCTCTATAAACCCTAGCATATTATACATCATACTATTTTGTTCGACTAGGGTTCTTCATATTCGATTAATACCTTCTTTGATTATCGATTAGGGTTAATGAATTTGGATGTTCATATTTGATAAATAACCTCCGGATTTTAGGGTTTGAGTTATTCAAACATGTCAGAACTGTATTAAGGCAATTTTAGGGTTAACGGTTGTGGATTGATATTATTATGCTTATTCATATTCGATTAGAGATATTCGGAATTTAGGCCTTCAGTTATGCAAACATGCCAGATCTGTGTTTCGGTAGATTGATGGGCTTAGGATTTTTCGTTGTCCTCAATATGTTACAACCGAGTTAAAGACATGGCATAGATAAGCTCTAGAACATAAACAAATGGGGGCTGGGTTGGATCCAAAACTTGGCAGACACTTTGAAAGTTTTATTTGTTATGCTTATGACAACATCATTGAATCAGTAGTAAGGTTTTGTCTGTTTTAATGGGCTAACAGGAGGGATCATATGAAAGACAGAAGCTAGGCTTATCCTTGACAGTTTGAATCAGCTTACGGACATATTGTGAATCTTGCAACCCATGCTCTTAATAAAAAATTATGGCACTGTAAGTCTTTCTAACCACTGATTCATACTTCTTATTATGCCTATGTGTTTGCTTTAATAAAACATTGTTTAAATTTAAAGGTATAATTTGCACAATTTATGTTTTTCATATAAGTTATAGACTGCGTTTTAGATATAACACTTAAGTGTACTTAGCTTTGATCTGACACTGGTAGAATGTTCACATTTAATAAGAAATCGGTCTACATGTATTTGAACATATAGCAAACACCTAAATGGTTTTGATTCTATTGTTTAAACTAAAAAAGCAAACACACATTCAAATTGATTTGTAGAAAAAAGATGAATTAAAGAGATTAGGAAAACATACCTTAATTCTCCAACTGGCTCTCCAAAGCTACTCAATATGATGATTTTTATGGTAAACAAAATTCGAAGAAAGAAAGACACTGTAAGGTCATAGAACTACATTATATAGAGCTAATATCCGAATTTTTCTCATGGAAGTTAATATTAATTCAGACAGTTAATAAATCATGGGATAGTGGGAAAGTGGGCTAAACTGAAATATATTTAAAATAACTGCATAATCAGTTACTAAACCTATAAGTTTTATATACCAGCTAAATTTTCATTTGAATTTTTTATAAACAAAGCTGAACTTCTGTAAATGTATCAACAAAAATATCAAACTATTTGATAATTCCACTAATGAAGACATATTTATTAAAAACTTTTATGTGTACTGACAATGGAATACAATAACAATAAAAAATATAATTTTATATTTATCTAAACATAATATATAAGCAATTCTTTATAAACAAATAATACACAAACAAATAGTAGAGAAAAAAGAAAACATTAACTAAAAAAAGAACATTACATCCGATGAAGGAATTTTTCAAAATTCAACAAACATTTCGAAGCAAAAAAAAAAAAAGGATTACCAAACAACATGTATTACTGAAGACTTGCTGGCACAATAGTTTCCACATACATTGCTGTCCGTATAGCATGATTCCAATCGCTTGGTATGAAAAGGTCACACGTCTTCTTGTTCAAATCTATTTCATAAACCTCACCCCAATCTGTCATCACAAAACACTTTTCTTCTGAACTAACATGTGTAATTGAGCACCAAACTGGCGTTGGAATATAACTGATCTTCGGAAACAACATGACCTTCGACCAATGCTCACCTTCATAACGCCATAGATCCACAGCCATATCTATAAACCCATGACTAACAAACACGTGAAGTTTGTTATTCATATTAACCAAGTTCCCCTGACATGTTTCACCATTGCCAACATATGGAAACCCTATTTCTGAAAACGTCTCTGTATTCACATCAAATCGAATTATGACAATATCACCAGCAAGCCAAAACTGGAATACAGTAAAATATAAACCATCCTCACAAAAAGTCCCCCCCCCCGACCACACATAACCATTAGTATGGTAATGCCTTTTTTGTAAAAACGGTATTCTCTTCCAATGACTGGTCCTCCTTGAATAAGCCATAACATCAACTGTAAAACGACCACGTTTTATATGTAAAACTCTGTAATCATTAGAGGAATCGATGTATAGGCCAACAGCATCGGAATAGATTTTGAAAAAACCATAAGACTTAGAATCAGATATGTTGATGCAGCTACGGATCAACGGATTCCAAATAAGCATTTCAAACGTATTGCGTAAACAAACACATAAAAGCCCATTCAAGCTTGATAAAATCCACACATCAGAAGGGCGAACATGAAACGGTAGGGTAATCATGGTTTTCTCATCGACTAAATCAACAGTAGTGCTGGAAATAAAGCATGATTCCTGTCCAATACTAAGAATTTTTTGTCTAGACCCCTTACACATATGTCTACAGTGCATCATGACAAACTCCTTCGACGATATACATGACAACCATTCTTTACATACCTTCTTTGCACGACCTACACATTTTGCAGGAAGTCTTGGCAGTATCTCTGACATTATTAAGTCAGGACCAAGGTCAGGCAACTTAGTGTTCGACTCAGAGGCTGAGTAGAGGCACCCCTTCAACTTTTTCATAACTCAATAGTTTCTGATATTATATCTAGAAATACAGTAATACACGAATTTTAGGGATATTAGTGATATCTTATATAGAGCTACATGTCCGACTTTTAATGAAAACAGTTAATTTATTGAATAAAACATAGGTAGTTATTCAATCATGGGTTAGTGAGCAAGGATCATGACAAGTGGGTAAGTGGACTGACTTAGAAATAAACTTAACATAACCGAACGATTATATTAATTTCTAAAACCCTAAGTTAGTTACTTGATCATCGCTTAGTGGCCCGATGATCATGGTAACGTGACTAAGAAGGCTGACTTCAATATTAATTCAGTAAAACCGACTATTTATATGTTTTTTTTTCTTCAAAATATCTTATTCTTTTCCCGTTGTTATTTATATAACTGAATGCTATTTTGAATTTTCACTCTAAATAATACAAAACTTATTATTTTAAAAAAACCTATAAATGACTAAATATTTTTTAAAATACCTAAATAGGCCTCTTGTTTGAGAACACGGAATTTGTTAACATGAAACAGGATATTATTGGGTACTAAATTTTTTTAGATTGTTTTTCTATGACTTATGTGTAACTACTTATATAACTGTTGAAGTTATGCATATCTGGAATTTTATTTACGTATTTTGAAAGTAAAAGAAGATTTAACCTTTATAAACATACATACAAATTGGTGAAAACCACTACCTATATTTTCTTTTTTTTTTCATAACAGAAATGTTTATTATTAAATAAACAATTAATCATCAACATATATGTAATAAGTAATATAGTTAACAGATAAAACATAGAAAAATAAATTGAAAAAAGGAAACTACATTTAAACTAAAAATAGATGAACAAACAAACCTTAACAAACACTGACTTGAAAGGCAAAACATAAAAGATGACTATGACAAACAGGACTTAAACTGAGTAAACTTAAAATTCAACCCATCCAACATGATCGTTGCAATTTTTAGATATACGTGGAATCTTTGATCTTTTCAATGGACTATCCAAAGAGTCTGCTGTATCACTTAACTCAGACTCCAAATCATCTTGTTGTTTTGCCTTAGAAGCATCTTTCTGACCATTCGAATCTTCACTTTGGGTAATATCAATGACCTCATCCCATTTCCAAGTTAGGAGCGCATGCTTTCTTTTAGCTTGCTTTTCTATGTTCTGAAACTACAAGAACTAAAAACATTAGTATAATACATTTTAAAAAAACATATAGGTGTGAAACAATCATTATGCACTTATGCAATGAAAACTTTATTTAAAAAAAACACCACCTGTTCAATAACCTCCCTATGCATTTCAGATTTGAATGGACTAAAATACTGTCCATATGAAATGATCTCTACACTTCCACTGTCCGTCTGAAACAATAAATTGATAGAATTTAACAAATCAGACTAAATATCAAAACAATTTTTATACATTAGTTGTGACTTAAAACGTTACCTTCGGAGAATCTTTCATTGGGCTGCATATTTGATTCTTCTTCGGTGTCATTGCATCAAAACCCAGCTGAAAAAATTACAATTGCTACCATGTATTAGAAGACTAAATATTTGGTGCAATTCACAAACAATTAGAAACCATCCACATGCTTTGCTAACTAATAATTTACATTCCAACTTACTTTCTTTGCAGGCTGATCGTCTTCATAAATGTCCACGAAGTCATCCGAGATATCCATTGCTGCAGATGTGTTGCTGTATGAATACAGGAAGAGCGAAAAAAATTCAGAAGATTACACTACCTGAACTTGTATTATATAGGCACCAAAAAATGCAGTTAAGTGTCCACTACCCCACTAACTCCCTGAAAATAAGGAACACATTTTAAACCGCATTGCAACCTGTATTTCTGATTGGTGCATCTTGATAAACTGCAGGAAACCGCAAGATCATGGGTGAGAGAGAGCTGAACTGCCGTGAACTGCTGCTTCTAGAAGGAATTTAGAGACTTTATACGGCTGAGATTAAAAGTTGAGGACTTTGAACGGCTGTAATTAGCCCAAAAGACGGTTAGCAACAACGGGAACAATATAATATAGAATCACCATGCATACAAAAAAAAAAAAAAAAAACTATATATTTTAATTATATACATGTCTTAATTATATACCTAAATATATTTTAATCTACCTAATGCTAGTTCGTTTACTAAATATATACATGTCTTAATTATATACCTAAATATATTTTAATCTACCGCTAATGCTTGGTATGTAAATCTATCGAAATTTCTTTCCATTTTTTCCATACAGTTCATTAATTTTATATTTGTAAGCATGTGAAATTGTGAATTGTTTTTCCTCTTATATTTCTCCTTGGCCAAGACACCTTATTTTACCTATACAGCTAGCACCAACCCAATTTTACTATAAATATTTTATATAGCTGTAGGGAGAGAGAGATAGAGAGAGAGAGAAAGAGAGAGACGCAGCTATTTCAAGGAGAGAAGCATATATGGTTAGTTTAGGGTTAGAGAGAGCTCTTTAGCCAATGTGATAAAATTATTTTTTATTAAATTAAAAAATGTGAGTTTAAGAAACCAAGCCAGTATTGGGAGACATGGTAACAACACCCACGTTCTCGCGATAATAGTTTAGCTATATATAATTAATACTTACTATATCCAATTCTAGGGTTTTGTTTTCATCAAAATCTTTTTTTTTTTTCTATTTAAGAAGAGAATGGTTAGGTTGCTACTTCTTTTGTCCTCTGTTAAATTTAGTTTTTACTCAGCTGAGTAAATATGTTTCATCCCTCTTCCTAACACATCTTGTGCAGTAAGTTCTTTATTTTAAACATTTTCGTTCTTGTATAATTATAGATGATCTTGAAGAACACATAAACATGAAAATGTATAGCAATATGATACAAAAGTGCTTTGTAATGTTCACATAGTATATGTTTGGTTTTAAAATAAAACACATCTAGCACTAGCTACATATGACATACGGTCCACTTGACAATATTGATTGTTTATTAACCCAAGGAATACATATATACATATGCACACCCTTTGTTTTGCCTGCAAAGTTGAAATCCTCCACAAATACGCTCATCCACCAATCAGTCATCATATCTCTCTCGATCATCACCATTCTTCCTGTAACTATTCAAAGCGCTAGAGTTTATGCTGTCATGGTATTGATACGTCATACGTATATATACGCATATATTTATAATCTATGATTTTCTTCTATTCAACTCTTGAAAAGTGAAAACTTTATTTTTATGTGTTCTTATCGATTCATAACAGTGGCGGAACCAGAAATTTTTTCTATCCGGTTCCTTTTGGTAAATTTTCACTAATTCTCACAATTTTTTTTTAAAATCACATAAAATTTCCACTAATTTTTTCATTTTTTTCCAAACCGAGGGGGTTCCCGGGAACCCCCAAAACACCCCTGGATCCACCACTGATTCATAATTCAAGTATTGCATGAATGTTGTCAATTATACTGTATATTTGTTTGTAGGGAAACCGAAAGCCAGCTTGGTTAGAAGCTCTCTATGTGCAACAATTTTTCACCCCGTGTTCAACTCATGAGAACGCAAAGAAGAACGAGAAGAATGTATTATGTTTGGATTGTTGCATAAGTATCTGTCCACACTGTTGGCACGCACATAGATTCCATAGGCTCCTTCAAGTTCGCCGTTATGTATATCATGATGTTGTGAGGCTAGAAGACCTAGAAAATCTTATCGATTGCTCAAATATTCAGGTAAAATTTAGATTAAAACTACCATTTTTTATACTTTCAATCTAAAAAGGCTTAGTACATATCCATTGTGTATCTTTTTCATTATCAAAATTCATTGAAATACTTGCTAACTAGGTTCATAATTCTTCCATCAGGCTTATACCATTAATAGTGCAAAAGTTTTGTTTATCAAGAAGAGACCTCAAAACAGGCAATTTAAGGGAGCTGGAAACTATTGTACTTCTTGTGATAGGAGCCTCCAAGAACCCTTTATCCATTGTTCTCTAGGGTGTAAGGTAATTCAATTTCAGTTTCCTTGAATTTCATTATTATATATCATAACTTGCAGAAATTCTATTATCTTATGCTGGAATATGTTAAAGTGTATCACAACTTTTAGTTTATCAGAATGAAAATAGTTATGAATAATCTATATACTACCTCCGTCCCATTACAAGTGTTATATTCTGAATTTTCAAAGTCTTTATTTATAAACTTTGACTTTTATTATATATTTTTTGTGTTAAATAAAACTTGATGGAAATTAACCCGATAAAAACACTTATAAAACACTCAAATCATATAACTTTCATCAAATATTATCTAACACAAACAAAATTATTTAAGGTCAAAGTTTATAAATAAAGACTTTGAATATTCAAAATAGGACACTTTTAATGGGACGGAGGGAGTATCATAAAAGGGAGGAAGTATGTTAATTTGAAAATGACAAACAACCCTAATTTGGTCAAACAATTCAAATTGGGAACTAAAAAAGTATTAAAATAGTTAAACCCTAATTTTCAGTTGGGTGAGTTTATTCTTGTTCTTAGCCTAAAAATGTTACGGAATACTTCAAATTGTGAGCCAAAAGACTATTT
This sequence comes from Helianthus annuus, assembly GCF_002127325.2. Lineage (NCBI taxonomy): Eukaryota > Viridiplantae > Streptophyta > Magnoliopsida > Asterales > Asteraceae > Helianthus > Helianthus annuus. The sequence continues at coordinate 174,329,170 of NC_035442.2, read as the reverse complement.
GTTATTTAAAATATGCGTAATTACATAAGGAAGTACCCACGGGCATCATGTTAGCATTTATAGATTATTTTAACAAGAAAATCTTAAAAATATGGTCTGAATTTTCAAGTGAATTAGTGATTAGCCTTCGCTTGTGTTGCCTAATGGGCACAAAATACTTCTGGTACTTTTATTCTGACGCACTCGATAATTTTAAAATAGATAACTAGCAATGGTGTTTTAGGGGTTTTTTTATGGAGTTGTTTTTTATGTAGCAACTCCACAAAATACATCACTTGAAATCATTCAAAAAAATTAAAAATCTTATAGGTTAATAGTAATTATTTCATTCTTTTAATAAGAATATAACTAAAGACACATAACAAGAAAAAATAAGTACACATATCATCGTCTTTCTTGTTATGATGACAATTTAAAAGAATTAATTATAAAAATTTAGCATTCATGGGTTAATACTATTACAACAAATATCTTAATAAATAGTAATAAGGTCAAATAGAGATTGTTTTGTCTCTAGTCTAACTGTTACAGTTATTTTGCAACATTCCAAGGATAAACATTTCATTTTTGAGGCAAGAAGATATCAATCCATATATGAATGCACTTATAGCATCAATACTATAGTATGTCATATCATTTATTCTCTTAACTTATCATCATAACAAGAGTTATGTATTTACCATAATTGCAAAAGTTGCTAGGCGCTTCCTAGTCGGAGTTGAGAGTACTCGGGAAGTATACGGCCTAGGCGGAGAGTACTCGGGATTACTTGGGTCTCGGGAGCTTACCTTGTATACTCGGCCTCTGAGACCTTGTTTTACAACAGTGGTATTTACTTTGTTTATATATATAATAGTACTCTCCTTCCGATTATCCGAATGAGGTAGTGCAATAAAGAAGCATATATAGAATCTAACTAGTGATTAGTCTGCCACAAAAAGAAAAAAAAACCTTACACAAAAGTTTGATTGTACAACTACATGTAAATTGAGTTATATATATGAACTTAATTCACTGCAAAATATTCCAGGTGGATTTTATACTCAAACATTATAGAGACCTCACACCATTCCTAAGGGTATGCAATTCCTTACAACTTGGTCCAGATTTTTTTATTCCAAATGAAAACGGAGATGATGACATGACAAATGAGATACCTCACTCGACCGTTGTGGATTTTGACGACCCAATGAGCTCGTGCTCGGGTTCATCTGGTTCAGAAAACATGAGCGTCTCGATGTGCACTGAGTTTGTTAGCAGAAAGAAGAGAACTGGACTATACACTTGGGGAAGATCATCATCTAACAAGGTTCATTCTGAAGACGATATGACCTCAAGCATGAGTCGAAGAAAAGGTATTCCTCAGAGGTCACCTATGTGTTGAAATGTGAGATCGAGACCCCTAATAATTCTCAGGTTATCTCTCTTTTTTTAGATATGTTTTTTTTTTCTTTTTTGGGAATACTATTTTTCATCTAGTGCAAGAGCTTTCCATTTTGGGAAACTATATTTTTTACTATATATATCTATGCGGTTTTATGTTCAAGTTATTTATTACTTGGTCGGAGGGGTTTTTGTCTTGATCACATCACGTGATTCCCAATTCCAAGCAATAGTTTTGTACATTTTTCAAATAAATTTTCGATATTAACTATTAAGCTTGTATGAACTCGAGGGCCATATTGTTCTATTACTAAACTTTTACCCATCATACGTATAAAAAAATCTTAATGTTCGTGCACGTTTAAATATTACTCATCGTCTCAAAATCGTCGTCCATTTTACTATATTCATGCATCTTGAATATTAACAAAATCCACAAACAAACAGAAAGATTATAACTGATTAAGGCTACTCGGTGTGGTTGTAAAGGTGGAGGGGACGTTTTGCGCCACGTGTCTGCTACGTACGCAGGGGCGCAACTTCTGGGCGGCCGACTCCCCGAACTTTTCGCTCAATAGTGGAGAGTATGTAGTTTCTTTGTATAGAAATTTTTGGGTATATACGTTTTCGACCCTCGGTTTTATAGAACTTTTTTTTTATATATACGTTTTCGACCCCCGGTCAGAAATCTCAAGCTTCACCGCTATACGTATGCCAAAGGAACGTGGAAGACAAATACCCCAACCAATCAACACGCTTTACATCCATCCCAACCAATGTATTAGGCAGTCGGTAACTAGTGCCTAATACATTACATCCGTATTGTTTTGAGGATTGCACGTCTACTTAAGCCAATTATATGAAAGAGAAAAGTTAAAACAATTATTTTCGATAGTAGCACTTTTAGACTTCGTTAATTTTGTTAGGGTGTTTTTAAAATTTCTCGAAAAAATATTTACATGAAAAACCAAAATCTTCCAAGAATTTAGAAGTAAGAGTAATTAACCTGATCCGTTAAGACAAGAACACGATAAGACACAAACTCGAAACATGTAAAGACGAACACGACACGAAATCTTATCGTGTGAGATTTTTGAAACACGAGCACATACCTGTTAATAAACAGGTTACACGAAACGACCTGTTAAGACACAAAAAATTTACCAACGTATCATATGACTTGTTTAAGACACGAAACGACTTGTTTAAGACACGAACAAGACCGAATTGGGGAAGCTGTGAACCGGATAAGGAATGGTGGTGTTTGTGAGAGAGATTTAAAAATTAAGGATTGGATTGTGGAAAAAGAATCGCGTGTGTTTGTGTATAATTCATCTCAGGCACCACGATTGATTACCCCATGTCCACACCCACATACAATATTTTTTAATTTTTAATTATTAACATGTACTTAACGGGTGTTAACAGGTTAACGGGTTTTAACCTGTTTAGATACGAAACCCGTTAAGGTCTTATCGTTTCGACATGTTTTAGACACGAAACCTGTTAACGTCAAACACGAAATATGATAACTTCGTGTAGGTTCGGGTCAGAATTGCCAGCCCTACCCCTTTATCTGTATTTAGAACCAAGTAAAAATCTAACAAAACTATAACACAGAGTGGTTTGCTTATATAAGGAATCAAACAAATTTAAAACAATAAGTTTGTACTAATATTAATAGTTCGACCCTGACTCAAATCACATATAAAGCAAAAGTATTCAAGCTCTATATAAAAAAAGTGTGCAAGATTCAACTCTCTCAAAAAAAAAAAAAAAAAAAAAATTACATGAAGAACCAAAATCTTCCAAGAATTTAGAAGTAAGAGTAATTAACTAAAGATCCATGAAACAACTGACTCAAATCACATATAAAGCAAGAGTATCCAAGCGCTACATCATAAAACTGTACAAGATACAACTCTCTCTCTCTCTCTCTCTCTCTTTTTCTCTTTCTCTCTCTGTGTATATAGAGAGAGGTAACAGACCCTCTCTAACTTTCGTAACAAACTCACTCAACCACGTACCTGGATAAGAAACTCTACTCACTATATACACCCACCCACACACACACAAATATGCCACCTCAAACTGAACAGGGCAAATTCACGAAAAGCTTGGACAACAACGTGTCAAAACCAACTAATGAGAACCCTTTAGTCAAAAGATCCGTAATCTGGAAATGTAGTAGCCACATATATATATATATATATATATATATATATATATATATATATATATCCAATATTGTCACACCAAATAGTCGGTGGACAAGATAAAGCAATATGTAGCTCATGTATGACAGATGTAATCCATTGAATCTCAATAGCAGTATGAGCAAGAGCATGGTATGAGAAAGCCACGTCTCTCGAGGAACTGAAGCAGCATCAAAAGAATGCAACTGATGTGGGCTACCACATGTGTGGTGGAGGAGTTGTCTAGTGAGAGTCGAAATAGATAACCCAAAATGTGAGAACATAATCATAATAGGATGATCAATGACAAGCTGTGTAATAGAAAGTAAGTTCTTGGCAATGTCGGTAACAACATGAACATGTTTAAGTAAAATAGTACAACTTGATTAATGAAGATATGCATAACCAATATAAGAGATGGTTAGCGACATACCATTTCCAATGATAACACGTTCAGAACCAGCGTAAGGAACAAATCCAAAAACAAAAGAGGGATCAGGCGTCATGTGAGTAGTAGCACCCGAATCAGAAACCCAAGAGTTAACTTTCTCACACATGCCTAAAAAATCAGTTGATAATCGATAATGGGACAAAGTACTATGTCCAACCCATTGTGCAAAGTGAGCAGGTCCAAGTCCATGTACAAAAGACGTCCCATTAGGGGAATCAAAAGGATTGTAATAACTGTTTGGGTCGAAGCCTAGTATACCATCTTGGTTAACATATTTGGGCCCCAAATTGACACCAGATCCATTTTTATTACCAAAAGCGTGTGGATGGAAACCAGGTACGGAATTATCATCAAAAATTCGTGAATCAAAATGTTGACCATGAGAACCATAATTGTTAACCCCAAACTGTCGTCCAACATTTAAAGAACCCTCAAATTGATAAACCCTAACACCGTCCAAGTTAGCAAAATGAGAGGAGAAATTAGCACCACTATTATGCGAGACATCACCATTGTTCCCTGATTACCACCATAAATTATTCAGTTGTCCACCGTAACGCCCAGAACGAACACCGCGTTGTACTTACCACGACCACCTCTAAATTGAGCACCATTACCAGAGCGGCCACTGGAAAAAGAACATTGAGTAGCCGAAAAGAATCGATGGTAATAGTTTGAACCCTTGTGAATTGGTTTGTCATAGATCTGACAATCAATAATAGATAGCGAGTTAGAAATCTGGTTATGATGCGGTGGCTTAATACTTAGTGCGACCATGATGGCAATTGGAACAATCGGAGAATATTGAGTATGGTGTTGTTTTAGTCGTGCTTCATGAATTAAAAGCTTGGCTCGTAGTTGAAAGTAGGTTAATTTTATATCATTACTTTCAATATTTGTAACAAATATCTCGTATTCTGGATTCAATCTATAAAGAATTTGAAGTATTAACGCATGTTCTGTAATCGGATCTCCAAGAGTTTGAAGAGAGTCATACAAATTCTTTGCCGGATTATAGAAATTAGAGACCGATCTATTCTTCTACTTTAAAAGATAATCTGAGTCTGATAGAGGTTTTGATTTGCAAACACTTGTTGACTAAAAGTGTCACACCCCTTTCGAAGGCGGAAGTACGAGGTGTGATCATGAAAGGTTCTCATTGCATACGAATGGTAAACATACTACATGCTCATAAAATAACTTCAAATGCCATTACATTCAAAAGTTGGTTGAGATAAGTGTTTACATTACACGACCAATAATTGTTTTAAAAAGTTTACAACTTTATTCAAAGATAAACATAAACATCATCCAAGAGCAAGAGTATGACCGCGCGCACATCCACTTTAGTTAACTGAAATACATGTGAGTTTTTGGAAAATCGTCAACATAATGTTGGTGTGAATTCATGCAGTTTTTGTATTGAACGTTTGTATACCTTGTATGAAAACATGGTATGTAACTTGTATAAATCAAGTATTTCTGTAAGTATCGAGATTGTTAATGGGTTGCAAGGCCATTAACATGTGACACGACATAGGAAGCATCCAAACCATAGGCATTTTTCTAGTTGTCGATTCACGACGGAGACACAAAAGCACTACTTGGTACTAGTGATCACCAAGAGTGTGGCTGCCCAAAAACCCATTAAATCTAACCTTTTGTTCTGTGGTCTTAGTATGTACACGATTAATGGTGCTTCTGGTACCCTATTCGTGACACGATTTAAAGTATCATTCCTTAGTTTTTGTATCCAGCATACCATAACACATGTATTTTCCCCAACAATAAAAAGCATGTAAAAGATTAAAAGTGGGGACATGAACTCATAACTTTGCGTTTCTTGCGCCGTAAACTTCACCGGGTTTGCTTATATAGCGTCGTGACCTATACGTGTTTTATTAACGTTAATCACTAGACTTGTATTGCACAAGTACAAGTCACCATCTTTTATGTATTTGTTCTTTGTGTGTTAAAAATAATTTATATTTTTAACTATGTATCTTACTTATATTATTTTCTCAAAAATAAATATAAGTATCTTGTATTTTTCACCCAAATTATGTATTTTGTCCAAAAACACCTTTTAAGTTTATAACTTGCCCAAGTTACGTAATCTTTTAAGAAATACATTTTCATAAATATATTCTCTTGTATTTGTCTATGCATGTTGTATGTGTATTTTTGTATTTTTTTACTCCTTAGGAGTATTTAGTGTATTTTCAAGTCCTAATACACTATTACATGTAATACATACTACATACACTTAGCACAAAATTTGGTGATCAATAAATATATATATTTTTCTCAAAAATATACATACATAATATCAAATTTTATCTTGAAGAAATCATCATTTCTTAACTTGAAGTTTACACAAAAATTAGGAAAACCTTGGTAAATATTTTTAGGTGAATTTTTAGAGAATAAGTTTCACCAAAACTTATATTTTTCTAAGTGTCAAAATTCTATAGAAATTTTGACATGGTTTCCCCTAAAAATGGAGGTTTCCCATGTTTTCAAAACATGTGTTTATTTTCTTTTAAAATCATCACAAACAATCATCAACTCATTCAACACTTACCAAGTGTCAAAATCTAGTAAAGTACACTACATCATGAACGTGAAGTTTTGTAAAAACTTGTAGTAACTACCATGCTATTTAGTAGGTTGAGTTATCCTTAAAAGTGTGTTTATTTCTTAGTAAACTTCATTCTTGAAAATTTTAGGTGTTTACAACTTGTAAACATATTTTTACAAAAACATTTCTTTATGGATCTTCTTGTTTCTCTAGTGTTTCTCCACTTATTTTATCACAAAAAATAGTGTAAGTTTAAGTAAAAACCAAGATCTTCTAAAAATCACATTTTAAACTTGGTTCTTTTGGGAAAACTATTCATAAGTCTTAGATCTATAAGTTTAACAACTCACTTGATTATCATTTTTCAAGAAATCATTTTATTTTCAAGTTCATGTTTACATATGAGGATGATCATCTTATTTCATCACATAATCATCCTCTCACTTGCTAGATGTAACACCTCGTAAATTTATGTCCAATAATGTATCGACACGTGTCATGAGCTTTGAACATGTAAAGAATTGCTTTAGAGGGACTAAAGTTGACAAACAAGGAAAGTATGTGAATATAAGGGTTCAAAATGTCAACAATGGATAAACATACTTTACAATAACCCTACATGATGTTTATACCCTTAAACGAATAAATCATGGATCATACGAAGCTAATTGTGAAAGAAAGTGAGGAATTACAAACTATAGGGGTTAAATGTGTCAACATGTTTAAAATATATCTCTGAGTGACCTTTTAGCAAACCCAAAGCTTTGTAATGATTAATTATACTCACGAGAATAAGTGATAAAAATTTCACAAGATTTCGATAAAGTATGAGAAAGTTATGACAATATTCGTATACGAGGGGTTAAAAGTGTCAACATTGAAATTTAAGACTTTTCGGTGATCGTATGAATAACCGGGGACTTAACAAAGTTGGTTTATGACTTGGGGTCCTTAAAAGTCAAATTTTGGGCTCACTAACGCACCTGCCGCATTCATGGATCTCATGAATCGCGTCTGCAAGCCTTACTTGGATAAATTTGTCATCGTCTTCATCGATGACATTCTCATTTACTCGAAGAGCCAAGCTGACCACGAGAAGCATCTCCATTGCATTCTGAAACTGCTTCGTCAAGAAAAGCTCTATGCCAAATTTTCAAAGTGTGAATTTTGGCTTCGTGAAGTCCAATTCCTTGGACATGTTGTTAGTGAGCGTGGTATCCAAGTAGATCCCGCTAAGATAGAAGCTATTATGAACTGGCAAGAGCCGAAGACGCCTATGAAGATTCGCAGCTTCCTAGGACTGGCAGGATACTACAGGCGATTCATCGAAAACTTCTCAAGAATTGTAGCACCCCTGACTCTACTCACCCCCAAGAATAGCAAGTTTGACTGGGGGCCTAAGCAGCAAGAATCCTTCGATGTTTTGAAGCAGAAGTTCAGCAATGCACCTGTACTGACATTGCCAGAGGGTATCGAAGAATTCGTAGTATATTGTGATGCATCGCACATAGGTATGGGATGTATGCTTATGTAGAAAGGCAAAGTCATTGCCTATGCTTCTCGACAGTTAAAGGTGTACGAGAAGAACTACACCACCCATGACTTGGAGCTGGGTGCCGTGGTATTTGCGCTAAAACTGTGGAGGCATTATTTGTATGGAACCAAGTGCGTGATCTATTCTGATCACAAGAGCCTTCAACATTTATTTAATCAGAATGATTTAAATATGAGGCGGCGACGATGGATGGAAACTTTGAATGATTATGATTGTGATATAAGATACCATCCAGGCAAGGCAAATGTGGTTGCCGATGCCTTAAGTCGAAAGGAAAGAGTGAAGCCTATAAGAATCAATGCCAAGGGCATTGAGATAAAGAATAGTTTGAATGAAAGGTTGTTAGCTGCACAAAAGGAAGCTGTGCTAGAGGCTAACTATCCTGATGAAAAGCTAGGAGTAACTGAAGAACAGTTATCCTATGGCAAGGACGGAATCCTAAGGTTAAATGGGCGAATATGGGTTCCAGTTTATGGAGGACTTCGGGAGGTCATCCTCCAGGAAGCCCACAGTTCCAAATATTCCATTCATCCTGGAGTTGATAAGATGTACCAGGATCTGAAGGCGAATTATAGGTGGATAGGCTTGAAGAAGTCTATAGCTGCCTATGTAGCTAAATGTTTGACATGTGCGCAAGTCAAAGCTGAACATCAAAAGCTGTCAGGTTTGCTACAATGATGTGTGTAAAATGCAACATATAAATCACATCAATTAAGGCATAAAACTAACCCTTTTTAAGTGCTAATGTTGGAAAAAGAGTGTTTTTGTCTTCCTTTTGTATTTTCAGGATGAAATGAGCTCAAAATCACAAAAGAAGCAAAAAGACAACTAATTCTACCATAAATACAAGAAAAGGAACAAAAGTAGACTGCCCGGACCCTCAACGGCACCTCCCAAAGCAAAGGAGAAGAAACAGAGTCTGAACACGCCCCGTGTCCAGCGAACACGGGGGCGTGCCCAGGAAGCAGCAGAAAAGACAAACCAGTAGAAGCTTCCATTGCCCACCACGGGGCCGTGTCCAGCGGGCACGGGGGCGTGGTGAAAGTACAGCAGGCGCATTAATTGTAATTCGCAATTACAATTAATGAAGTGAGAGAATGTCAGACGGACACGGGGCCGTGTCCAGCGGACACGGGGCCGTGTCCAGCCTTCTGTTCAGCCTATAAATAGAGGAGCTTGGCTTCATTCTCTCTCATCCCTTGGCACACCACCTCTCTCACACCTCATCCACCACCCACCACCACCATAACACCATCATCCACCACCATCATCCATTGTCCATCGTAGAGTGTGTGAGTCGTCTCGGGATCCAAGATTGATCGTAAGAGTTCTTGACAATCAAGGCCATGTTTGCCTAAGTCTCTTACATCACTTGGTGAAGACAAGTGTTTAGTATAATACTTTTTATTTTTAATCTTTTGCACTTTTTATTTGGTTTTGTATTAATGACTTTAATAACTAGTTACTTATGTTGAAGGTGATCTTTCCTTATCGTTTGTCCGTGGTGTCTTGGCATTATTTTACTGTCTATATAAAATAAAAGATTTTCACCATTCATATCTCCATGGTCTATATGGAGGTATGTTGGCTACCTGGTCGGGGGTTAAGGGAACGGTTTGGTAAGGGTCTTGCCCTTGTTCAGCGTTTAGAGGTCCTGCTTGGGACCTGGGTCAAATTTAGTAGGATCTCCTTCAATGCCCATAGGTATTGGATGGCGGGGATCCAAACTCTTTGACCCCCTCATAAGTTAACTACTATTAATACTATAACCCGGCTATTTAGGACTGTATCCCTGCTGACTCAGACTACTTAGCCGAGGGTAACGTCACCGCCAAAAGCGGGGCCTACCACAATCTGCATTAATAACTTAATTCATTATCTTTCAATAATCCGACCCTTTAGGATTGTATCCTTGCTGACTCAAACTACTGGGTTGAGGGTAACGTCGCCTTCAAAAGAGGGGCCTACTACAATAACTAAGATAATCTCTTAAACAAGTGCAAAAGTGCAAAAGTAATCAAAGGTTATACTAATACACATGTCGGATCCAAGTGATTCATCTTGTCTATCTGTTTTTATTTTATTTTTATTTTTCAGCATTTAGTTAGTTTTTATTTTCTTAGTTTAAAAACATTTCTCTAACCTTTTTGATTTGATTAGACGTTGAGGATAAACCGGTATTAAAAGCTCTTGTGTCCTTGGACGACCTCGGTATCTTACCAACACTATACTACGTCCACGATGGGTGCACTTGCCCATATGTGTGTTTAGTGTTAGTGAATATCGTGTTTTATAAATTTAAAACTTGGCTAAAAGTGTAAAAAGGGGCTTAAATACTCATCAAAATAATATTACACTACACACGCATCATACAACAACCTGAAATTCCCACTTGGAAATGGGAAATGGTGACAATGGATTTCATCACCAAGTTGCCAAAGACAAAGAAAGGAAATGATACTATATGGGTGATAATAGATAGACTGACTAAGTCAGCACATTTCCTACCCATTAAGGAAACTTACAGCTCCGACATGTTAGCCCAATTGTACGTAGATAAGATTGTATCTCTGCATGGCGTACCAGTATCTATTATCTCTGACAGAGATACCAGATACACATCTCATTTTTGGAAAAGTTTCCAACAGTCTTTGGGCACGCGCTTAAATTTTAGTACGGCTTACCATCCTCAGACGGACGGACAAAGTGAGTGTACAATCCAAACTTTGGAAGATATGCTGCGTGCATGTGTGATTGACTTAGGAGGTAGTTGGGATAACCACCTACCATTGATCGAGTTCTCCTATAACAATAGCTACCATACAAGCATTCAGGCTGCGCCTTTTGAGGCATTATATGGTAGGAAATGCAGAACGCCTATTTGTTGGGCAGAAGTAGGAGAAGCTCAGTTATCAGGACCTGACATAGTCCTTGAAACGACGGACAAGATTGTCCAGATTCGTGACCACCTGAAAGCTGCCAGGGATAGGCAGAAAAGCTATGCTGATAAAAGGCGAAAACCTCTAAAGTTTGAGGTAGGTGATAAAGTTTTACTTAAAGTATCACCCTGGAAGGGGGTGATGCGATTTGGTAAGAAAGGTAAACTAAGCCCGAGGTATATAGGACCATTTGAGATCATCGAATGTGTAGGAACAGTGGCTTATAAGTTAAATTTACCTGAAGAGCTCAGTGGTATTCATAATGTATTCCGAGGTATATAGGACCATCTGCAATCTGAAGAAATGTCTGGCTGATGAATCACTAGTCATACCACATACAGATGTGCACATAGATGAGAGCTTGAAATTTATGGAAAAACCTTTGTCGATTAAGAATCGACAGGTTAAGAAGCTTCGGAGGAAGCATGTGCCTATTGTAAAGGTTAAATGGGATGCCCGCAGAGGTCCCGAGTACATGTGGGAGGTAGAGTCCACAATGAAAGAAAAGTACCCTCATTTATTTCAGTAAATCTTGAGGTCGAGATTTCTTTTAAGGGGGTGAGGATGTAACACCTCGTAAATTTATGTCCAATAATGTATCGACACGTGTCATGAGCTTTGAACGTGTAAAGAATTGCTTTAGAGGGACTAAAGTTGACAAACAAGGAAAGTATGTGAATATAAGGGTTCAAAATGTCAACAATGGGTAAATATACTTTACAATAACCCTACATGATGTTTATACCCTTAAACGAATAAATCATGGATCATACGAAGCTAATTGTGAAAGAAAGTGAGGAATTACAAACTACAGGGGTTAAATGTGTCAACATGTTTAAAATATACCTCTGGGTGACCTTTTAGCGAACCCGAAGCTTTGTAATGATTAATTATACTCACGAGAATAAGTGATAAAAATTTCACAAGGTTTCGATAAAGTATGAGAAAGTTAAGACAATATTCGTATACGAGGGGTTAAAAGCGTCAACATTGAAATTTAAGACTTTTCGGTGATCGTATGAATAACCTGGGACTTAACAAAGTTGGTTTATGACTTGGGGTCCTTAAAAGTCAAGTTTGAGGGTTAAAAGTGCAAGAAACCATGTTAAAATCAAGTTTGGAAGGACCAGGGGCCAAAAGTGCAATTTTGGCAAACTTGGAAACCAGATGGAGGAGCCATACCGGGCGCGTAAGCCCTCAAGGGGTCCTTACGCGGGCCGCCTGAAGTGCCCAGATGCAGAAAAACTTGGCAGCTACTTGTTCCAGCAAGTTGCACCGACTTAGAAGCTTATTTTTCGATTCTATGGGCTTGTTTGATGGTTTTTAAGGGCCTAGGGACACTTGGTATGATCTCATAACATCCATAGACCTTGTTGGAATGATCTTGAAGCTCTAAGAAACCTATATAAAGGTCATGAGTTGGGTTCTTCAATTGCTCATTCACTTGAAAGCTTCACAACTTCATTTCTGGAGGTTCCTGGAGCTCAAACACCCTTCCTAGTGATCTTTAGTCGTGCATGTGACCTTGGTAAGCATCATTAACCTTCCTAAATTCAGTTTTGCTTAGTTTATTAGCGTAAAGTCAAACCGTCGTAATTAAGATTTGACTTCGTCATTAATCTTAATTTGTCAAGTCAAATTTCAAATTGAAAGTACCTATGAGTTGGTAATTATGTGGGCAATAAACCCTTAAAAGGGCACCCTCTGATTCTCACTCTAACTAGGTCAATTGTCGAGTCAAAGTTAATCTTAAAAAGTCAACAGAAAGCTTATTTTCAAATTAATGCATAATTAGCAATGTAGAAGCTTTGCAACCTGTTTTCTCATTAATATAAGTTGGTAATTAATGTAAGAACATGTCTAAACATGTTCAACTCGACAATTTTCAGTTTAAGCTCGGTTCGGAACCGAAAGTCGCAAAAGTAGACTTTTGCTTTGACTTTCAGTTCTGACCCATTAGAGCATAGTTTATAAATGTCTTAGAGCTTTATTAGGACCAGGTTTCATATAAGTATAACCCTCTGTGATTATACGACTTGGTTCATTAGTTATCCAATTCATATGCATATTTCCGTTAAATGCTTAAATGTTGACTATTATGCCCATATGACCTTAAAACATGATTTTAGAAAATGTAAAAGAGTAGAAACCTTAGTTACTGATTTATAAACTTGAACCTAGAATTTGACATCAGTTTGAGGTCTAGATTAAGAGTTACGCTCAATAGTGTAATTAGAAAACTTTTAGTAATTAAATGGCGTAATTAGCTTATAGCCTATCTAAACCCAAATTTTGATACCAAACTTTTTACCCACTGATATAAAATAATAGTTTGGGATTTTTGGAGATTTTTATTTATTTTTAGGCTAAGCATAACATAGAGTTCTAAGCTTGATCCAGTAATTGTCGGTTTTGCCCTTTTAGGCTATAAAATGAGTTTTACCAAACCTTTTGATACCAAACCTTTTGCTACTGATCCAATATGATAAATAGAATATTTTAAGCCTTCTGGAATAATAAAAATATCAGCTTTTCTTATAAAACCCGAAAATAGCTTAAAATCGCCTTTTACGCGTTTTAAGCGCATAGTATGTATTAAAACCATTTTAGATATATAAGACTTGATACCTATTGATGTTTTAAGTAAATTTTTATACTTTAGCAATAAGCAAAAGTTTTAAACTCAGATTTCCAGATCTGACCTTTAAACCTTAGGTGAAATTACCAAAATGCCCCTTCGGTGCATAGTATGGTTAGAAATGATAAATTTCACATATAGGTTATACCCTACTGATATAATTTAGTAAATTAAGTATTTTTATTGATTTCATCAGACCCGAAACTCAGAATTTTATTTAAACTCTTTTATAACCTTTTAAATGACCAAAATGCCCTTACGGGGCATAATTTGAGTTTAAATTCATTTGGGGCATAATAGAAGATATCTTACTGTTGTCACAACATATTTAAGGCATATTAACTTAGGAAACTTGTATATGACTCATTTGGTTACTCGTTACGCACTTTTTTGCGTTCGGATCGGCTTATGTAACTAATTTGCATATATTAGCCGAAACGGGTCAAACCATATCGTTTTCACCTCAAAATCCAGAATGTGTTTAGTTTACCCTTATTAAACAAGCATCCAATCTTGTCGGGTCTAAACCCCATTCTAAACCGGTCTTCGCTTTATCATGCATTTGAACCGTGTCTTACTTTTGAAAACTAACCGGTCTAAGTCTAAGCTTAATTAAAGACCTGTTAGGATTCTAATAGGTTTATTAAAAACCTTCGTTCCAGATTAGGAGTCCAGTAAAAGCTACGTGCACTTGCTGTATTTGATTTATACTTTGCTCAGGTAAATACTTTTAACTTATTTTCCCTATACGGGCTTAGGATACGGTACTATAAAAGTACCGCTTGGTCGGGTGTGTAGTCATTTAAATCGGATTGTGATTAATGTATTTACATGACCCGTTTAATATGTATTATTTGGTGTATGGCCTTTGGGAGTTAAATGACCATGTCCCGGATATCCTTGGCATCATTCAAAGAAATGGCCACGACCTAAGCACGGGGTGTAGGCATACACCTGAAAGTTGCATATGTAAAAACTGGTAGTCCACTTAAAGGAATCAGCCTTGTGGGTATTATACCTGTGGTGTGTCAGTTAATCTAGACCGGCCCTACAAACCGGCTCTGATGGACGACAAATAAGTAAAACTGTATACAAGATTATTTTTAATAATTGTCCCAAGTTATAAAAGATACTTTTGCCTAACTGCATTCAAATCAATTTTTTTAAACATTTTCAAAATGAGTCAGTTAAGTTGTATTTACCAGTGTAAACTGATGTATTTTCCAAAAAGGCTAAGTGCAGGTACTATACGTAATAGGCTGGCTACTCCAGGCATCAATAATCAAGTCTCGCAAGCTCTAGATGTTAAAGTCTGTTGAACAATTTCCTTTTTCTTTCGATACGCCTGTGGATCATTTTCAACTATCTTGTGATACTTAATATTACAATTTATTTGGTTGAAATGAATCTATCTTTTGCTTCCGCTGTGCATTTTTTTTAAATTGTGTTGTTTGACTATGATGATATCAACTACGTCACGATACTCCCCACCGAGCCCACCGGTAATGCGTGAAAATATCGGGGTGTGACACTAGATCATGTGTTTAATCACAATCTAGCAAGCTCCTTATGATGATCAACATCATAATCTCAAGAAAACAACAATCAAATATCATTCATACACTAAACAACATAGTTTCATCATGATTTCATCATATTTCAAACTTTATGTTCATGATTCATGTTTATGTCTTTTAGTGTTCTTGTGATTTACAACATGTCACATCTTTTAACCAACTAAAATAGAAGTAAACAAGGGTTACAAGGATCTTACTACTAGCTCTAAGATAGGGAAGAACACAAGATGAAATGGAGTGGATAAAATCAATTGATGGAGGTCCTTCAAGATCCAAGAGTTTCAAGCTTCTTTAATCACCTTCTAACACCCTTGAATGTTCTTGGATTGCATGAACTTGAAATGAAAACAATGGTGGTGTGTGGGGGAGCTCTCGGCCGAAGTGGGGAGAGGGAGAAGGAGTGGAGGTGTTGTGATGATGGTAAAGTGTTTAGGTTGATTTATATTCCACTAATTTCTATTGTCCATTGGTTAGTATGTTCTTAGAAGTACAAACACAATCTTCTCACAATCTAAGCAAGATCCAAAGAGATTATATAAGATTTAGGGAAATCTTAGGTGGTGGGGTCCTTGTGACCGTAAATACCAAGGGGGGGGGGGTTAAATGTGAGTTTAAATGATAAGTCGGTTAATTAGTTGGAAGTTAAATGTAAAGTCTAGTGTTTATGTGTAGGAAGCATTATATAGTGTGTTAGGGTGTTCGGGGATCATAACTATCTTAGAAATAATAAAACAATGCTTCTAGCAATATTGTAGTGTTTCGGGTAATGTCCGGTTGTTCGGTTAGATACCGGTTCATTAAAGTGTCAAGTTATTCCGTTTAGTGTTCTTTAAGTACCCTTTTGTGACACTTTTAATTCCCGACACTTAGGAAAGTATTCCGGACAACAAAACATGAATTCTGCATGATATTTACGTGTTAAAAAGCTGATTATAGCTGATTTTCGCAGAATTCTGCATTTAAAGTGCGTTTCGGGTGCTTTTTAGTGCATATTCTAGCTTCCGGAAAGTCTATATCTTAACCCTTATATACATTCTTGGGTTTTAATGTATTTTAGACTTTGGACCTACTCCTAGGCCCTAATTATATTGTCTGACTGCTTTCTGCAGAATTGTTGATACAATGTGTCTTACCGGTGAGTTTACTAGTATTTCTGACGCAACGCTATCATTGATGCATAAAGCAGTATTTGTATTATTAAACGTGCATGAATTCACAAGTGTAGCATGTAATCAGACAATGTTGACATTTAAGCACATAATTGCAGTTATCAAGTATTAATTAAATTGTACGGAAATTACCGGTTTTGTGCAGTTGTCATAGTCTCCCCCCGTTCAAAGAATTTCGTCCCGAAATTCAGGCTGAGCTAACTCTCGCAGGAGTTTTCTTGAACAGGTGGGGGTACTTTTCTTTAAACTGGTCTTCACGTTCCCACGTGTACTCGGGTCCGTGCTTAGAGTTCCAACGTACTTTGACAAGTTTGACACTACTCCTTCGGGTCTTGTTGACTTTCCAGTCTGTAACCTCAACGGGTTGTTCTGTAAATCGGAGGGTGTCGTCAATATGCACTTCATCCGCAGGGATGATCACTGTTTCTTGTGTTGGACTCTTCTTGAGGTTGGATACATGAAACGTATCATGTACTTCATTAAGTTCTTTCGGTAATTCCAACTTGTAAGCCACGGTACCAATTTTTTCCAAGATCTTGAATGGTCCGATGGATCAGCGATTCAGCTTCCCACGTTTTCCGAATCTTACTACGCCCTTCCAAGGTGAGACCTTTAATAAAACTTTGTCTCCCACCTCGAATTCTAATGGTTTTCGTCTTCGGTCAGCGTAGCTCTTTTGTCGATCTCGAGCCGCCTTAATGCGCTCTCGGATCTGTATGATTTTGTCGGTTGTCTCTTGCACAAGTTCAGGACCAACCATTCGTTTGTCTCCAGCGTCTGCCCAACATAATAGCGAGCGGCACTTGCGGCCATACAGAGCTTCGAACGGTGCGGCTTTTATGCTTGTATGATAACTGTTATTGTAGGAAAACTCAACTAAAGGTAGGTGAGTATCCCAGCTGCCGCCTAGGTCCATAACACATGCGCGAAGCATATCTTCCAGCGTTTGTATGGTTCGTTCACTCTGGCCGTCTGTTTGCAGATGGAAGGCCGTGCTTAGATCTAGTTGAGATCCAAAGGCCTCCTGGAAGGATTGCCAGATCCTCGAGACAAAACGTCCATCTCTGTCTGAAATAATTGAGATAGGCACTCCATGACGTGCCATGATTTCTTTCAAGTATAGCTCAGCAAGCTTTCCTGTGCTATCTATCCTTCTCTCGGATCGGTAGGAAATGCGTAGATTTTGTTAATCGATCGACTATCACCCATATCATATCGTGCCCTCTCGGGTGTCACACCCCAACCGATGGCGGAAACATCGGGATGAGACGTACAAATTGCTCAAAACAATATAACACTATTGTGACAATATGAATTAAATTCATTTCATAAATATCAAATGGGAATACATTGTTTTCAAGTACATCATAATTCAAACATAATAAAATACTATGCTAAAAAGGGTTTCTAGTTCCATCCTAGCTTGATTGCTTTATTTCTTGAACATCAACCTGCAATATGTATTAAAGTACAATCAACAAAAGCATGTTGGCGAGTATACAAGTTTTCATACATAGCATAATACGTGTTTAAAATGTTGCTCATATCCAAATGTGAAATACAATATCATATTGACAGTATACTCGAAACGATGTTACTCTACGTGTCCAAACCAAAGTTTAACGCAATTAACATGCCTACCCAAAAGAGTATGGGTGGTTTTAACATAGTTTAACCTAACAATACCCGTTAATATAACGAGAGGGGCGTTTCTCAACCTATATCGCTACCATTGTTAGGGGAGGCTTGCAAAGTTAATGAACACATAGTCATGAGAGTTTACAGTAGCATAACATGTCTAACATGATTAAAATGTATCACATAGAGTATGGATAGAGTGTGCATAAAATGTTTGATGTGATGGTGTAGTTTGATAAGTAATACATATTGCACCCAAAAAGTGTAAAACGAAAATGGGTCATGTATACTCACAGTGATTGCGTTGCGCTTTCTTGTAAGAACGTACGAGTAAGGATGGAGAATTCCAAGAGAACGATCACAAGCGATTACCCTAAATATTCAAATATCACATCACGATCCCGTTAATATTTATTTATAGGTTAAATATGATTTCTAATGTTTCTGGATTGCAATTTAATTATTTGTAAATTATAACCTATCTCATATTAGACTTTTAATGATATAAAAGAATTATAATTATTAATTATTTGTTTTAAAATTTCAAGGGTTTAATTATAGAAATGAAATAAATGAGAATTAACATTTATATACTGTGTTAAAAAAAAAACAAAAGTTACTTTATAATTAGTTAATTATTCATTAAAAATAAAAGAATAAAATAAAAGAAAAGGTGATGAGGAACCGAGTCGAACCGGTGACCTCCGGGTTACAAGGTATAACGACAACCACTTCGCTGCACTGTTGTTTTATGAAGGGATCAGATTTGTATTAAACAGTTCATGGTTTTCAGTTTTTCATAAAAAAAAGATACAGCGAAAATGTAGGGGATGGAACTCGAACCCGCGACCTCTGGTTCGTCTACCACAACTTCAGCCGGTTGGGCTGGGGGTTTCACTTGTGAAGAAAGTTGCTGTGTATTAATTTAAAACATGGTTTGGCAGTTCATCTTCTTCATTTTCAGAAAACATATTTGTAACTACTGTTTGTATGAAACTTATATTTCTAGTTGTTTGAACATTGTTGACCTGAGATGTGTAATAACTGCATTTAACGAAGAACGCGAATAAAACAAGAAATTATACCGAGACGAAAAGACGTGAACCTGGAGCAAGCTAGATCACCTTCTTCGTTAATTAACCGATCCATAAGAAAGAACCCACCCACTGTTTCAGTTCAAACGTGTGAATTAATATGAAATTTGTGGTATGGATTCAGAAAGGAAATAAGAGATCAACTAGAATGAAAATTATACCGAACACAAAGTTGTGCGTTTCCGGCGAGCTCCGATCTTCGGCAAGACTCCGGTGTGGATACAAGTTGCTCCGGCTCCGGCGAGGGTGTAATGTTAATCGAAAGATCGTTGACAGTGTGTGAAAGGGTGTCGAGGGGGGATGAGTTTACGTGATGATGTTTAGAATGGTGTGGGTTTCTCGAACAAGAAGCCGTATATATATACACGTTCGGACTCGTGATTATAGGGTGATTGAATATATGTATTTTACAAAGAGACTAGGTTCGTGATTTTGTTAAAAAGGAAAATATCAATCAAGACTCAGGAAAGGAAAGAATTTACGAGAAAAGGAAATGTCTACAAGTGTGTCGCTGGCATCTTGTTAGGCGGCAAAACTAAAAAAAAGAAATTATCTTGAAGCTAATTGAACAAATAAAGGTTATAGTGTTTGTTACAAGGAATCTCAATCTCAGTCAATTAATGAGAAAAGGAAATGAGGACCTCAATCACGCAAAATCAGGAGGGAAAGAAAGGAAACTCGTCCGAATTAGTTGGCACCTTGAAAATTCAAGCGAGCATGGTTGTGGCTGTACTGTTTTGGCGGCAACTATATGAAGCAAGAAGAAATATCAAAATGTGCTTATTTTTCCCTTTTTAGTTAAAGTTTAAGAGATGTTACAATAAGGTCCTTCCACTTTACTAGTTGACTAACTAATACTAACTAGGTTAACTTGACTAGCTTTAAAACCTTAACGAGGCTAACTAGATTATTTTTTTTATAAAAAGAATAAAACTTTTAAATTGTAAGATTAACTAATTTAAAAATAATAATAACCATTTTTTTCTAAACGGATTAAATTAACGATATCTTTCCACGATTATTTATTTTGCGAAAATTTCTGAGGTCTAAATTCTAGGATCCGGATTTTTTTTAAAACGGGTCGGATTTTGGATATCCGTTTTTGACGGATGTTACAGTCTCCCCTACTTTAGGAGATTTCGTCCTCGAAATCTAAGAGAAAGACTTCTAAAGATTCAAAAGTGAGAATAGATGAAACTTTGATTATAATGTTTGTTTACGAAAAATTATTTTCATGAATGTGTCACATAGCATATAGTTTCACATAGCATATAAGGGGTTCAATTAGCAAATTGTTTCACATGGCATATAATTTCACGTAGTGTAGCTAACATACATAATGAAAGCATTGTAAATTTGGTTCGTTCGTGAGAAGATATTATTATTGTTTTAGATTGAGAAGATAGTGCGATTCGTGTCTCCAAACTTAAATTAAAGTCATGTTCAAATATAAAGTTTCGTTGAGAATGATGAAGGTTTGGTAACTACCCCCGAGGTAAGGAAATCACCCCTAGCTCATTGGTGAAGTTGAAAATTGAGCGAAGCTAATCATCAAGGTAAGGAAATCACTCCTATCTTGATGATAAACTTGGGAATATGAGTATTAGCATAAAATTTATAACAATTCACATGGCATACTTAGTTAACATGATTAACGTATCACTGGCATGTGAATAAACATGTCAACCCATCGTGTACCGCAATTTAAAGACTTAACATGACCACTAGAATATGGGCGGGCGTGTAACAACTGCCACTAAAATCAATAATTAGGACGATAATTAGTCAATAAGAAAACCCTAATTAAGACACCCAAGTAATTCTGCACTAGCCCTAAAATTTTCAGAACAATCAGAATCAGGATCAGGGCCCCTAAAACTCGAGGGGGGCAAACCCTAGTTGAATAGTTATCTAAATAAAACGATGTTTAACTCTGATTGGCCAATTTCATTGATTCACCAAGGCTAGTCCCGAGCCTAGGCAGCCTATAATTAGACTGCTTAGCTTACGGACCGTAAAGGTTCGGGCTTACAGTCCGTAAGGGAGTCCCAAAACTTGCTATAAATAGCCGACATTGGCACTCACCTGTAGAAGTTAAAACGACGTAAATAGCTTCTGTGTACGTCGAGTTCAGGCCATTATATCACAATAAACACACACACGATCACGAGGTGCTGCCGCAATCAGGGTAATAACTCGATCGCTATTACGATTCAACGTCCAATCGATTATAACTATCCAACGATTGTCCGAGTGCTGCTCAAATTGAGCTTGTACTTTGTTATTCATTGTGATTTCAACTTGAATGTTTGAGTGCTGTTCGAATTCGGACTATGCTCTGTCATTCGTTGTGAATCCATTGAATTGTTAAGTATCGCACTTGATAATAGTTGTGAAGGTTTAATCTCGTGAATTGACGTAACTGCTGAATTAGTTACTAATCCCGTTTGTGTGTGCATTATTATTTAAATTAGGTTAGAAGGCTAATCAGTAAAGCTTATACTCTGCTCGTAAATCTGCAATGTGAGTCATTCCTCTTTTATAAACTCTTTTCTCACAGTTTGTGAGCCAACTGTTTTACAAAACTCCAAGTTATTTTTAAAGTTATAGTTACAGTGATTAAGTCTATGTAATCACCAAGTTACAGCCGGTATGTGGGGTTTTGTATACATTACTTATTTCCCGGCACACTTGGACAAACGGGTGGCCAAGGGGTGATCTGACCACAGTCACAGACACCATTGGACAAATGGGCTAGCCAATGGATGGTCGAGTGACAAATACTGTGGGTAGTTGGTTTGATATCAGAAACATTGTAATTCCCCTTAATACTGTAGATTATAACAAATGTGTCGTTTTCAGTAAAATGAATGATTCACTCAGTATTTCCCTGCTGACAAAACCTTTTTCAAACATGTTTCAGGTGATATGGTATGAGCAAAGAAAAGTGTCGTGGAGCACTCCCAGCTTAGAAAAGTGGCTCAATGTAAATAAATAAATGAACATGTTTTGAAAATAAAGATTTCCCTGAGAAATCACATTATTGTAAATTTCGGGAATTTATCCCTAAGTTATAAAACGGGCAGTTTAAATTATTAAAAAGATCCGGTTTTAAAAAGACTTCCGCTGTCGCCTAAATTAAATACCACGGGATTCCTGTCCCGCGGCTCCTGAAACGGGTCAAACCGGGTCGGGGGCCGTGACAGGAAAAGGTGGTATCAGAGCCAATGTTTTAAGCTTACTGATTAAGCTCATTATTTTAATTAGGAAAATTTTATTTGTCATTTTGTGAATATATGTTTATTAACTGATTAATTGTTAAAATTACAGTATGGGTAAACAAAAGATTTCTGCTATCTACCGCAAATTAGATAGTACACCCAAAGAACAGGGAACCTCTTCCTCCAAATCTCCCACCAATTTAGAAGAAGGAATCTTTGTCCGTAAGGCAAATTATGAAAACCCACTTACACCAGAGAAAAGGAATTCAATCCTTAGAAAAGGTCAAGAGAAAAAGAAACCCCGAACCAAGAGAGTGAGGTTTAAACCAGAAATTCAGGAAATTAGTAATAATCCACCAGGGGAAAATAACTTAGATGAAAGATGGGCAAAACTGTATCTGCTCGCTACTGTAGCAGAAAATGCAAATCTTTAAGCTTTAAATCTAGAAGTATTTACTTCCCAGTAAATAAATAAATAGATCTGAGTGTGTTCTGTTTGCTGCATGTTGTACAAATTGGTATGCAATAAAAATGTTTATTTGTTAAGCTTTGTTCCAAAGTTTTAACTTAGCATTTTGTGCATTTTGCATATATGCCGTACAGCATGAATGAGATGTCGGAAGCATTTCAGAATCTCAACCTCTATCCTGTGCCAATTGAAGTCTCCCACTACTTCACTGGTTACATTGCTGACATAGAGGAACCTCTGGAATTCCAAGCTCCACCGCTGGAAAAAGCAAAACCTAAAAAGAAGAGAAGATATGTAGGGTGGCGAAAGGTGCGCAGAAGGAAACCTAGGAGAATCCCTAAAATAGAAAATCCTGTGAGTGTGAGCAAGGGAAAAGAAATAGAAACCGGAGAAAGTTCCAAGCCAGCAGAAATAGGGATAAACCTAAAGCAAAAGAGAATAGAGATCGGAGAAAGCTCTAAACAGTCTGAAGAAATCACATTCCAGGACGAAATAGACCGCCTACTGGATAATTGTGATGTTCTAGAGCCTACCAACGATAATCTCTTCTCTTATCCTGCTACAGCCCAATTCCCAATAAACCTAGGACCAGCTATTCCAGACCCACTAGTTCACACCCGACTATTAGGCCAAATGGAGGAATGGTGGACCAATGACTGGCAATTCCAAAATATAGTTAATAGTCCCTATAGTTTTCTCCCACAGTTTGATCCAGAACCTATCCCTAATCCGCCAATGAGCTATGAAAATTTAGCTGAGCTACGTCAGTTTGGTGAAGAACTGATAGGCACCGGGAATAGGATCCGGGAAATGGGGGAACAAATCTCTTGGAAGTACGACGAGAGGGAGCGTCGTTACTAAAACTGCCAGTGGACCAAAAGATAGGAGGAGTTTGGAAAAGTTGTTTGTATTATAACTAATATAGTAAAACTGATTCTGTAAAATGGGCAATAAAACACTGTAAGATAAAAAGTGTGTATTGAAGCAGGTATAATATATAAAACAAAATAGAAGTCGAGGCATCGACAATTTTGGCTATGCTTGCATGTTATACAGATCTATGTGTTTATCTGTGATTTTGGTATTAATAATTAGGCACTAATAATTTCTATTAATACTAATTAGCAGATGGAAAACGCTAATAGTGAACCAGTTAATGAAGTAAATCAGTCTGAGCAAAATCAGGAAGATCAATATATAACTAGACAAGATATCGAGCAGTTTATTGCTCAAGGGATAGCCAATGCTATTCCAGAAATTGTGGCTGCTGTTCAGAAACCTGCTGAACCACAATTAATTCCTAGTAAACGTATTCCGGAAGGTAACGGCATTAACAGCATAAACGGAGGCGGCAATCATGACGATCATGATCCGCAACAGGCCCCACTCCCTAAGAGAATGAAAGCTGCAACGCCTGGTTGCACTTACAAAGAATTTCTTGCCTGTAAACCCGCAGAATTTGCAGGTAATGAAGGGGCAACTGCAACACTGCGTTGGTTAGAGAAAACCGAGGCAGTAATTGCAATAAGTAAATGTGCTGAAGAAGATCAAGTGATGTATGCATCAAACTTGTTCAAAGATGGGGCGTTAGAATGGTGGAACACGGTGCTACAAGCAAAAGGAAGAAGGGTGGCCTATGCGATGAATTGGGAAGAATTTAAGAGTCTTGTCGAAAGAAAATTCTGTCCCGAATATGAGAAGGAACAAATGGCAAACAAGTTCCTGAGCCATCATATGTTAGGTGTAGACTGTCGAGGATATACTTCGACATTCTTCGAATATGCGAGAGTGGTACCTTCCCTGGCTTCGCCAGAACCGGTACTTATTTCCTGTTATATTTGGGGATTAATTGGAGAAATCCGTAACATCGTTAAAGCTGCGAGACCACGCACGATCGACGATGCTGTGGAATTAGCTAATACCTTAACCGATGAACTAGTCCGCACCAGAGAAGAGGATCGCAAGAAGGAATTGGCTCAGAAGATTACCCAAGGATTTCGCGTGGGTAATAGTAACAATAAGTTCAAAAAGAGGGGAACAGGGAAATCCTCATCACCTCCTTTCTGCAGAAATTGCAAAAAGAAACACTATGGACAGTGCAATATATTTTGCAACTTCTGCAAGGCGAAAAGACATCGGGAAGAAGACTGCAGAAGGAAAACAAGAGTCTGTTATAACTGCAGAGAAACCGGACATTTCCAGTCTGAATGTCCTAAGTTAGCTAAACCAGCAGACAGTAGAGCTAAAACGACTGAAGGAACTACTAAGAAAAATGCACGAGCATTCCAGCTGACCACTCAAGAAGCCGAACTCATTCCAGACATGATAGCGGGTACGTTCTTAGTGCATAACGTCTATGAAAAAGTATTATTTGATTCTGGTGCAAACCAAAGTTTCATTAATACTGCATTCTGCCAAGCTCTTAACTTACCTCTAAATACCCTTAGGCAGATCTTTACTGTTGAAACGGCAGATGGAAATTCTGTCAACATAGATAAGGTTTTGCAAGAAGTAAAGATAGAATTGTTAGGTCATAAGTTTTCTGCAAACCTGTTACCTATGAATTTAGCCGGATTCGATGTAGTGTTAGGAATGGATTGGTTAATAGCCAACCATGCTCGAATCCTGTGTGATAAGAATTCCGTAGAAATCCGTACCTCCACAGGAGAAGTAATTCTAATTTCAGGAGATAGACCTCGAAAGCCATTAAAATTCATTTCAGTAATGAAATTGGCTAGTTATTCAAGGAAACAAGAAATGGTGTATATGATTTCTGTAATCATTAACACTAAAAGTAAGGAACTTCAGGATATCCCTATAGTTTCAGAATACCCAGATGTTTTTCCGGAAGAATTACCTGGGTTACCACCTGATAGGGAAGTAGAGTTTAGAATTCATTTAATTCCAGGTAATGCACCAATAGCTAAGAAACCTTATCGATTAGCACCCACTGAAATGTTAGAATTGAAAAAGCAATTAGATGAATTACTAAGCAAAGGATTCATACAACCTAGTTCATCCCCTTGGGGTGCACCAGTGTTGTTTGTGAAAAAGAAAGATGAATCAATGAGAATGTGTATCGATTATAGGGAATTAAATAAAGTCATAATTAAGAACCGATACCCATTACCTAGGATTGATGATCTTTTTGATCAATTGCAAGGAGCTAGGTATTTCTCTAAGATAGATTTAAGATCTAGATATCACCAGTTGAAAGTGCAAGAGGAGGACATACCTAAAACTGCTTTCAGAACTAGGTATGGTCATTATGAGTTTACAGTCATGCCCTTTGGATTAACAAATGCTCCAGCTGCATTTGTGGACATGATGAATAGGATCTGTAAACCATACTTGGATAAATTTGTAATCATGTTCATTGACGATGTACTCATTTATTCCAAAAGTCAGGAGGAACATTGTGAGCACTTGCATACACTCTTAACATTGTTAAGAAAGGAAAAGCTTTATGCCAAATTCTCGAAGTGCGAATTTTGGCTACAAGAAGTGCAATTTTTAGGTCATATGGTGAATCACGAAGGAATTCACGTAGATCCTGCTAAAATAGAAGCAATTACGAATTGGAAAGCTCCACGAACGGTTATGGAAGTTAGAAGTTTTCTAGGATTAGCTGGATATTATAGACGATTTATTAAAGATTTCTCTAGGATAGCTGTACCTTTAACTAAGCTAACCTGTAAAGCCGTTAAGTTTGAATGGGGATCTAGACAAGAGGAAGCTTTTAGGATTCTAAAGCACAAATTGACAAATGCTCCAATTTTAGCTTTACCCGAAGGAACTGAGGATTTTGAAGTATACTGTGATGCTTCAAAATTAGGATATGGATGTGTGTTGATGCAACGCAAAAAGGTAATTGCGTATGCCTCTAGGCAATTGAAAAAGCATGAAGAAAATTATACGACTCATGATCTAGAGTTAGGAGCCATAATTTTCGCCCTTAAAATTTGGAGACATTATCTGTATGGAAGTAAGTTTACTATCTATACGGACCATAAGAGTTTAAGGTATATATTTGGGCAAAAAGAGTTAAATATGAGGAAAAGAAAGTGGATGGAAATCTTAAGTGATTACGACTTGATATTCAGTATCACGAAGGAAAGGCAAACGTAGTTGCAGACGCCTTAAGTCGTAAATATCATGAAAAGCAAAAGCGAGTCCGTACTCTTAGGTTAAATCTACAATTAGATTTAATGGAACAAATAAAGGAAGTTTAGGGAACGACAATCAAAGACGATGCCGAAGGAATGAAAGGTTACCTAAAGGAATTAGAACAAGGAAAAGATGGAATTTGGAGATTCCACAAGAAACGAATTTGGGTACCTAAGCAAGGAGAATTAAGAAATAAGATTTTAGAAGAATCTCATAAATCTAGGTATACTGTACATCCAGGAAATAATAAGATGTACCAGGATTTAAGAAATAATTTTTGGTGGATAGGTATGAAAAAGGATATAGCCGAATACGTATCTAAGTGTTTAACCTATTCACAAGTTAAAGCCGAACATCAAAAACCTTCAGGACTACTACAACAGTTAGAAATGCCTGTATGGAAATGGGAACTCATAACAATGGATTTTGTTACTAAGTTACCCAAAACCAGAAAAGGCAATGATGCTATTTGGGTAATTGTGGATCGATTAACCAAATCAGCTCATTTTCTACCAATGAAGGAAACCTTTAGCATGGAAAGGTTAGCCAAGTTGTATGTAGATGAAGTAGTATCCTTACATGGAGTCCCACTCTCCATTGTATCGGATAGAGATAGTCGTTTTACTTCCCGTTTCTGGACAAGTTTCCAAGAAGCAATGGGAACTCGACTTAATTTAAGTACCGCATATCATCCTCAAACGGACGGACAAAGTGAAAGGACGATACAAACCCTGGAAGACATGCTCCGAGCATGTGTAATTGACTTTGGTGGTAATTGGGATAGCCATTTACCATTAATTGAATTCTCCTATAACAATAGTTATCATTCGAGCATCGAAGCTGCTCCATTCGAAGCACTGTATGGACGCAAGTGCAGAACTCCCGTTTGTTGGGCAGAGATAGGAGAAAGTCAGTAATCAGGCCCAGAGATTGTGCAAGAAACTACTGACAAGATATCGCAAATCAAGGAAAGACTTAAGACCGCTAGAGATCGTCAGAAGAGCTATGCGGACAATCGCCGTAAGCCATTAGAATTTCAAGTCGGAGACAAAGTACTTTTGAAAGTATCTCCTTGGAAAGGAGTAGTACGATTTGGTAAGAAAGGAAAACTGAGTCCAAGATATGTTGGACCATTCCCAGTGATCCAACGAATAGGACCAGTAGCTTATCGTTTACAACTACTAGAAGAATTAGCTGGAGTACATGATGTGTTTCATGTATCCAATCTCAAGAAATGTCTATCAGATGAATCCCTGGTAGTACCTCTTCAAGATATAGAGGTAAATGAAAAGCTGAAATTCGTAGAGAAACCCCTACAAATAGAAGATCGGAAGATTAAGTTTCTCAAACATAAACGACTGGTGTTGGTCAAAGTCAAATGGGAATCTAAGAGAGGACCAGAATATACTTGGGAACTGGAATCAGAGATGAAGCGAAAGTACCCTCATCTATTTCAGTAAATCTCGAGGACGAGATTTTTCTCAAGGTGGGGAGGATGTAACAACTGCCACTAAAATCAATAATTAGGACGATAATTAGTCAATAAGAAAACCCTAATTAAGACACCCAAGTAATTCTGCACTAGCCCTAAAATTTTCAGAACAATCGGAATCAGGATCAGGGCCCCTAAAACTCGAGGGGGGCAAACCCTAGTTGAATAGTTATCTAAATAAAACGATGTTTAACTCTGATTGGCCAATTTCATTGATTCACCAAGGCTAGTCCCGAGCCTAGGCAGCCTATAATTAGACTGCTTAGCTTACGGACCGTAAAGCTTCGGGCTTACGGTCCGTAAGGGAGTCCCAAAACTTGCTATAAATAGCCGACATTGGCACTCACCTGTAGAAGTTAAAACGACGTAAATAGCTTCTGTGTACGTCGAGTTCAGGCCATTATATCACAATAAACACACACACGATCACGAGGTGCTGCCGCAATCAGGGTAATAACTCGATCGCTATTACGATTCAACGTCCAATCGATTATAACTATCCAACGATTGTCCGAGTGCTGCTCAAATTGAGCTTGTACTTTGTTATTCATTGTGATTTCAACTTGAATGTTTGAGTGCTGTTCGAATTCGGACTATGCTCTGTCATTCGTTGTGAATCCATTGAATTGTTAAGTATCGCACTTGATAATAGTTGTGAAGGTTTAATCTCGTGAATTGACGTAACTGCTGAATTAGTTACTAATCCCGTTTGTGTGTGCATTATTATTTAAATTAGGTTAGAAGGCTAATCAGTAAAGCTTATACTCTGCTCGTAAATCTGCAATGTGAGTCATTTCTCTTTTATAAACTCTTTTCTCACAGTTTGTGAGCCAATTGTTTTACAAAACTCCAAGTTATTTTTAAAGTTATAGTTACAGTGATTAAGTCTATGTAATCACCAAGTTACAGCCGGTATGTGGGGTTTTGTATACATTACTTATTTCCCGGCACACTTGGACAAACGGGTGGCCAAGGGGTGATCTGACCACAGTCACAGACACCATTGGACAAATGGGCTAGCCAATGGATGGTCGAGTGACAAATACTGTGGGTAGTTGGTTTGATATCAGAAACATTGTAATTCCCCTTAATACTGTAGATTATAACAAATGTGTCGTTTTCAGTAAAATGAATGATTCACTCAGTATTTCCCTGCTGACAAAACCTTTTTCAAACATGTTTCAGGTGATATGGTATGAGCAAAGAAAAGTGTCGTGGAGCACTCCCAGCTTAGAAAAGTGGCTCAATGTAAATAAATAAATGAACATGTTTTGAAAATAAAGATTTCCCTGAGAAATCACATTATTGTAAATTTCGGGAATTTATCCCTAAGTTATGAAACGGGCAGTTTAAATTATTAAAAAGATCCGGTTTTAAAAAGACTTCCGCTGTCGCCTAAATTAAATACCACGGGATTCCTGTCCCGCGGCTCCTGAAACGGGTCAAACCGGGTCGGGGGCCGTGACAGGGCGCTACTCCTATAGCACTACGCATAGTGCTATACATGTTAAGGTGTGGGTTAAAAGACAAGTTCATCACATAAGAATAACCCAGTAATCACGAATCCAGTATAACATACTAGCATGCATGTATTAGATGGAAATGATATATCGTAAAAATGTAAAACACATGAAAATTGAGGTAGCATAAAAAGAGATTTAACGTAAAACATGGATTGTCACGGAACGTAACATATGACTATTCCAAAGTAAATCGAAGTCCTTCTCGAATTAAGGAAACGTGTTCTGGCCTAATAAACAAATACTCTCATCGAGGAGCGACTAACGATATTTGTCCTTCCAGTTACTACACGTCCTTAATCGATTGGGAAAATCGAAACTTTGGCGAGAGCGAAAATCGAGGAGTGGGACTAGTTAAAAAAGATGCGAGTTTCACCTCTAACTTGATAACATCGTACCCTAATGTGGTTGGTACTTATCATAAGATAAGGGTCCACTAGAATATGAAATGGAAAACTCTCTTCAAGGTTTGGATATCACTCCTAACTTGAGGGTAGATTTCGTGCAAAAATCAAAGTATAGCTGAGTGAAAGTCATCACCAAATGTGGGAATCACCCCTATTTTGACGAATCGTTTCGATTGTGTTATAAGAGTGTCTTCAAAGCCTCCAAGTGTGTATTGTGTTAGCCTTAGGAAAGGCATGTATTTTAAGAGTCCAAAAAAGTAGAGAGAAGCAAAGAAGATAGAAAGGAAGTTGTTTTAAGCAACACATATTGGGAATCACCCCTATTTTGACGAATCGTTTCGATTGTGTTATAAGAGTGTCTTCAAAGCCTCCAAGTGTGTTGTAACGCCCTGCGTTTTCAAACTTCCTACATTTAGAAACCTTACGTGAAATTCTAACTTTGGAAATCTTGTGTTCTTATAACCATTCTTTCATTGTAATCGTTGTAAAATACGGAACTTGCTTCGTAAATAAAACTTGTACATTACACTTTTTACCTAGTTAAATCATGTTTTATTTCATATTTCACCTTGTTACAAGTTAGGGGAAACATTGTTGCACATTATTACACAACTTAACTAACAAAATTACTCATTATAATGTTTTAAAAAAAATAAAAAAATAAAGAAATATGGCAGCCCCAATTCAGCAAAATTCAGCCCATATAGTTGGGTTTTGTGGGCTAGTTTCAAGGTGTAACGCCTTCTAAACACTTCCAAAGCCCAACCCATTGAAACCCTAATCCTTCCCCCTATAAATACCCCTTATAACCAGCCTCCCTACCACTTTTACAACCCTAAAAACTCACAAAACATCCACCAAACCGTAGCTGAAAGCAAGGGTTCGAGTAGATTGACACCCCTTCACGAAAATGAGCATAACTCACTCAATTCTTATCCGATTCACTCGATTCTTTTTCCTACTTGCTTGTATAATCATGGGGTTCGATTCCTAGACTTCTCCTTGGAGAAATCAGACCTGGAAATGCCCCGAAATAGTCCATAAACTTTCTGTTTGTTTTTATGTTCATCAAAAACTTGTTTAAATCTATGCAACTTGTGTCCAACACATCTCATACCTATGTCCTAATGCTTACAACTTATCCCATGGTTGGTTAAGCTTAAAAACAAGGTTGAGACATCTAAATCAGAGGTTAAAACCTCATAAACTTTCTGTTTTTAATTAGGGTTTTACCCACAAGTAATGTTCAAGTGTGAAACTTGTTGAATGTGTGATGGTTGGATTAGCTTGGGCTATCCTTCATAAGAATCCACTCATTACTTGATGTTTTGCTATAGATTAGTTGTTGTTAATACCTTGATACTTGTATGTTCATGACCCTCCTTGTTGTTTATAACAACAAGTGTAGTGGTGAACAATAGAGGTGCCTAAATGGAAGCTTGTTCTTCCTACCTCATGTATGTATTCTATGACACGAAGAGGTACCTAAATGGAGACATTAATCTCCTACCTCATGCTTGAATCATAAGACTTGTAAACTATATAATATCTAAGTTATTCTATATGTATACATCTAAGTAACTAAGACTTGATGATGACTTAATAGTTATTTGTTAAGTGGACGTTACATCATCTATGACCATGCCCTTGTTACGACTCTAATGGATCTTAGAATCCTTGAAATCATACCAACTCTTTTGAGTTTCAATAGTGTCAAGAACAAGAGTTATGCGTACAAGATGATTATTTTCACCTATGTTACTTTCTATATATTAAAAAACTCCGAATCTATAATCTTCCGTTATACGCCAAACTCACACACCTACGTTTCCTTGTGTAGAAGGACAAGGTGCTCCGAACTAATTCATCTACAAACTTGCTCTCGGAATTTCAAGTCACCACTTGTAAACCGTGAGTATACTCGTACTTATCCCCTTTTTACTTTTACCACTTTTGGGGTGTAACATGTTTACCTATTGAAACTTACACATGAACTTTTGTCTAAACACATGAACATTCCTATAACATGCTTGTATATGTGATGGCTTGATACTTTAAATTTGGGTGATTCTTATGTGTTGAACTTATCATTAACTTCGTACGAGCCAAACCTTGACATATGTAGCGCTATAGGATTAACGACCCGCCTCTACTGAAACTTTGGTTATGTCATGAGCAAGTTGCGTTTTCTTGGTTTGATATGTTAGACACATGCCATATTTAATGTTTATCTTGAATCGCATGCTTGCTATGAGGAATTGTTCACACTTTTATCTTATGCTATGTATGTACCAAACTTGTATACTCGCCTTTGCTTTTGCATTGAATTGTATTTTAAACATGTTACAGGTTGATGATGATGAAATGAAAGAGGTAGCACGATGCCTAGATACACACTTTAGACGTTAGGTTTAATATGTTGTATCGAATTTTGGTTATGTTGATTTGTTATTTTGATTAAACTTGTTGTTATTTGGATCTTGTATTAATGACTACTTGAAGTTTGGAAATGAAATTTGGATTATTAAATTATTGTCACAAATAGCGTTATGATGTCTCGAGCAATCTTCACACTTCGTCTCATCCCGATGTTTCCGCCATTGGTTGGGGTGTGACAGATTGGTATCAGAGCCATAACTATAGGGAATTAGGGAAAGTAGGAATGCTTTAGCCTAGTCTATAGTTTTAGAGATTTATTCTTATGTTTTGCTTGAAACTACTTGCATGCTACCTTATTTGTTCTTATTTATTCCTTTTTTTTATCTTTTAAGCATATATGTCGCTTATGTGTTAACACTTGGCATGCTATATTTGCTTTATTATGTGCTAATACATGTTTTATTGTCCCATTCATTATGTGCTATTCTTAATATGCTTCATTGTGCGTTTAAATTTGTTTGTTTATTCCTTTAACATACTCTTTCCCTCATGCATTTTACTCGACTATTCTAAATCCGTAAACACTCGAGACGAATTCACCAAAATAGGCGTGAAACCCACAATTTGGTGAACGACTCTCAATCTACCTATTCATTTTTTACACGAGATATCGCGATTAAGCTAGGAGTGAAATCCACATCTTAATGGTAAATCTCAAATTTCAAGTTCTAGTGGACCCTCGTCAACACGTCGAAATTAAATTTTGACCCGACGAGTACCAACCACACTTAGGATACGAAATCGTCAAGTTAGGGGTGAAACCCGCACCTTGTCGACTAGTTCCACTCCTTGGCATTTTTTTCATAAATCCCGCCAAGTCTCGAAATTTCGATTGATTTGGGACATGTAGTAACCTGAAGGGTAAATACCGTTAACCGACTTGTCGGCGAGAGTATTTTACCTATTAGGCCAAAGCATGCTCCTCAAATTCAAAAGACTTTTCGACCACTTTGGTTAGTCAAAGTTCCATTTGGAACACTCCAAACTT
The DNA here is from genome assembly GCF_002127325.2 of Helianthus annuus. NCBI lineage: Eukaryota > Viridiplantae > Streptophyta > Magnoliopsida > Asterales > Asteraceae > Helianthus > Helianthus annuus. The sequence continues at coordinate 174,295,247 of NC_035442.2, read as the reverse complement.
TGGTCAAGCATGTGTTTCTATTGTTCATTTTATACGATGCAATCTTTCAACCTCGAGTTTACCTTTGATTTCTCTTTTCACACGCACAACATATCGAACCTTTTCGATACATTTATATATGCATGATTTTCATATAATTTAAATTCATATTCCTTGCAACAACTAGTGGAGAGGTATCATCGAGATTGGAGTGACTTCCTTACCTTGACGATTGACTCCACCCCTCTTCCCTTAAAACGACCTCACCAACGAGTTAGGGGTGATTCCCTTACTTAGGTGACCGTTACCCAAAACTTCTCTTTCAAAATATTTTATTATGCAAACCCGATCATGTTTTATACCTAAATCATTTATCATTATTCAAAATACCTACTTATACCGATTTCAAAATACATTGTTTATCAAACGTACTTCTTATTCTACCATCCATTTTCACTCAAATCATATACACGAGATTCTTAATCATGTCTTTACCGTTTTACTACACGAATTTCCAAACCTTACGAAATGCTACCTATCAATTTAATCGGTCTAATGAATCTCTTGCCCATGAACTTCACATTTGATTTATTAACTGAAACACGTTCACATTATATCATCATACTAGAGACTTCCACTCTTAATCGAAATCAAACTAACCTTTCTCAATTACTTATAAGACCTCATAGATGTTATATGATCGTTTTACCAAATACTCTTTCCAACATCAATAAATCCTTTGTTAAAATTATTTTTAAACAATCACTAAGTTCTTTTACTAAATTTCTTTTCTAAGGGTCGACGTTTTCACAAGAACTTTCAAAGTTCAAAATTTCATGTTTTGATGCAAATGAAACAAACCCGTTATTAAAAAAAAAAAAAAAAAAAAAAAAAAAAAAAAAAACCTTCTCTACAACGCTTAACTCGTCATCCAAATTTCAAAACACGTGGGCTAGAAGACTTCATGGGGACCGACAATTTTCAACATACGTGAACTCCTTTTTTTTTTTTTTTACAAAAGTAGCATTTCAATCATTACAAAATACGTTAAGCATTACCAATGAGTACTTTATGTTCCTTTACATATACAAACTATATTCTACCTTTCAAACCAAGCTCAATCTAATTTTGATTCGACAAACTCAACGTTTTGTTTAAACAACTATACATGCACATCATTATACACATTTTAGACGATATCTCGTGATAACATCATTTATATCGTTCGTATCTACATACTTAACCTTTTTTTTTCTCCGCAATGTCTCAACGTACACCATATACGCAATATTTATTTTTCATACCTACACCTATGTTCATACGTTTTATGCTTGTACTCATACACATACTACTTATACGTTTTACGCTTCTGCTTGTACACATACTACTTACACGTTTTATGTTTATGCTCATACATACATGCGTATTCATACTTAAACTTATGCTCATACTTTCATCCTTACTCATGATTCGTACATTCGTACCTATACGCGAGCGTAATCCGAGGGATTCGCTTACGTGGGTCCCATACATGCTTAAACATAAACATGCTTACATACGACATTCTTCTACGTACACATTCTTATTTTCAAATTCATGTATACCTTGATTCATACATAGCTAGTACAAGCTATGTGGATTATGCGACAATCAGTATAGTCGCGGGTGCACACGGGATTATAGTGATAGGCGTATGAGAACCATAGAGTGTACTATTGTGTATGGTAAGACACGGAACGTAACATGATCCCAAGTAACGAAACGGACGTAATGTGGTTAAAACATGGTGGATACGCCGCTGGTACTTCCTATATATAAGTGTTTTCACCATGTTACCAAACTTTCGTAAAACGTGCCATGAGAAATTCAGTGTGTTGCAGACCTTTTGGACCTAATACAACTTCACGCAACTCACAAACGCATTATATCCGATTATTCATGACGAGACTTCATCCTTAACACACTACGTTCATCTATCCAACACTTATGCCATTCACATACTTGTACTCTTTAAGAGCCATTCGTTCATTCTATACTCGTATTATTTTATACAAAACTCGTTCGCAATCCAGCTTGTTTAAACATTTGAGTCCTAACTTACCTCATTACCTATAAAATAGCCTCCCTATTCTTGATTCTTGTGTAACTATACTTAGTATCTCTCTATTGCTTTATTTAAAGTAACAAACCTTTTCGTTCCTCTCAATAAACAGGTTTTACGAAAGTATGATTTTTTTTACTATCCTTAAAAACTTCCCCTTGCAAATCTACCTTGATGTTCTCCAAAATTTGGTACTTTTCAAACTTCCCAAGTTTCAATTCTTAATGATCACCTTTATGCCAAAAACTCTTTCAAGCCTTCCTCTTGAATAAATTTCGGGACGAAATTTCCTAAAGGAGGGGAGACTGTAACGCCCTGCGTTTTCAAACTTCCTACATTTAGAAACCTTACGTGAAATTCTAACTTTGGAAATCTTGTGTTCTTATAACCATTCTTTCATTGTAATCGTTGTAAAATACGGAACTTGCTTCGTAAATAAAACTTGTACATTACACTTTTTACCTAGTTAAATCATGTTTTATTTCATATTTCACCTTGTTACAAGTTAGGGGAAACATTGTTGCACATTATTACACAACTTAACTAACAAAATTACTCATTATAATGTTTTAAAAAAAATAAAAAAATAAAGAAATATGGCAGCCCCAATTCAGCAAAATTCAGCCCATATAGTTGGGTTTTGTGGGCTAGTTTCAAGGTGTAACGCCTTCTAAACACTTCCAAAGCCCAACCCATTGAAACCCTAATCCTTCCCCCTATAAATACCCCTTATAACCAGCCTCCCTACCACTTTTACAACCCTAAAAACTCACAAAACATCCACCAAACCGTAGCTGAAAGCAAGGGTTCGAGTAGATTGACACCCCTTCACGAAAATGAGCATAACTCACTCAATTCTTATCCGATTCACTCGATTCTTTTTCCTACTTGCTTGTATAATCATGGGGTTCGATTCCTAGACTTCTCCTTGGAGAAATCAGACCTGGAAATGCCCCGAAATAGTCCATAAACTTTCTGTTTGTTTTTATGTTCATCAAAAACTTGTTTAAATCTATGCAACTTGTGTCCAACACATCTCATACCTATGTCCTAATGCTTACAACTTATCCCATGGTTGGTTAAGCTTAAAAACAAGGTTGAGACATCTAAATCAGAGGTTAAAACCTCATAAACTTTCTGTTTTTAATTAGGGTTTTACCCACAAGTAATGTTCAAGTGTGAAACTTGTTGAATGTGTGATGGTTGGATTAGCTTGGGCTATCCTTCATAAGAATCCACTCATTACTTGATGTTTTGCTATAGATTAGTTGTTGTTAATACCTTGATACTTGTATGTTCATGACCCTCCTTGTTGTTTATAACAACAAGTGTAGTGGTGAACAATAGAGGTGCCTAAATGGAAGCTTGTTCTTCCTACCTCATGTATGTATTCTATGACACGAAGAGGTACCTAAATGGAGACATTAATCTCCTACCTCATGCTTGAATCATAAGACTTGTAAACTATATAATATCTAAGTTATTCTATATGTATACATCTAAGTAACTAAGACTTGATGATGACTTAATAGTTATTTGTTAAGTGGACGTTCCATCATCTATGACCATGCCCTTGTTACGACTCTAATGGATCTTAGAATCCTTGAAATCATACCAACTCTTTTGAGTTTCAATAGTGTCAAGAACAAGAGTTATGCGTACAAGATGATTATTTTCACCTATGTTACTTTCTATATATTAAAAAACTCCGAATCTATAATCTTCCGTTATACGCCAAACTCACACACCTACGTTTCCTTGTGTAGAAGGACAAGGTGCTCCGAACTAATTCATCTACAAACTTGCTCTCGGAATTTCAAGTCACCACTTGTAAACCGTGAGTATACTCGTACTTATCCCCTTTTTACTTTTACCACTTTTGGGGTGTAACATGTTTACCTATTGAAACTTACACATGAACTTTTGTCTAAACACATGAACATTCCTATAACATGCTTGTATATGTGATGGCTTGATACTTTAAATTTGGGTGATTCTTATGTGTTGAACTTATCATTAACTTCGTACGAGCCAAACCTTGACATATGTAGCGCTATAGGATTAATGACCCGCCTCTACTGAAACTTTGGTTATGTCATGAGCAAGTTGCGTTTTCTTGGTTTGATATGTTAGACACATGCCATATTTAATGTTTATCTTGAATCGCATGCTTACTATGAGGAATTGTTCACACTTTTATCTTATGCTATGTATGTACCAAACTTGTATACTCGCCTTTGCTTTTGCATTGAATTGTATTTTAAACATGTTACAGGTTGATGATGATGAAATGAAAGAGGTAGCACGATGCCTAGATACACACTTTAGACGTTAGGTTTAATATGTTGTATCGAATTTTGGTTATGTTGATTTGTTATTTTGATTAAACTTGTTGTTATTTGGATCTTGTATTAATGACTACTTGAAGTTTGGAAATGAAATTTGGATTATTAAATTATTGTCACAAATAGCGTTATGATGTCTCGAGCAATCTTCACACTTCGTCTCATCCCGATGTTTCCGCCATTGGTTGGGGTGTGACATGTGTATTGTGTTAGCCTTAGGAAAGGCATGTATTTTAAGAGTCCAAAAAAGTAGAGAGAAGCAAAGAAGATAGAAAGGAAGTTGTTTTAAGCAACACATATTGAATAAGCTCCTAAACTATAGACTAGGCAAGGCATTCCTAATTCCCTATAGTTATGGCTCTGATACCAATCTGGTATCAGAGTACTCCTACTATAGGCTAGGCAAAAGTAAGGCAATCCTACCTAATTCCCTATAGTTATGGCTCTGATACCAATCTGGTATCAGGGTATTCCTACTATAGACTAGGGAAAAGTATGACAATCTTCCTAATTCCCTATAGTTATGGCTCTGATACCAATCTGGTATCAGAGTATTCCTACTATAGACTAGGGAAAAGTATGACAATCTTCCTAATTCCCTATAGTTATGGCTCTGATACCAATCTGTCACACCCCAACCGATGGCGGAAACATCGGGATGAGACGTACAAATTGCTCAAAACAACATAACACTATTATGACAATATGAATTAAATTCATTTCATAAATATCTGTCACACCCCTAATTTCCACGTGTCATCGGTGGGCCCGGTGGGGGATTAACGTGACGTAGTTGATATCATCATAGTCAAACAACACAAATTATAATGCACAGCGGAAGCAAAGATAGATTTACTTCAACTTAAATTATTGTAATATTCAAATATCACAAAATGTCGAAATAGAATCCACAGGCAGAATCAAACAAAAAGGAAACTTCATGTCACACGCCGATCTCCACGTGTCACCGGTGGGCCCGGTGTGGGGTATCATGACGTAGATGATAACGTCGTAGTCAAACAACACAATATATAAATGCACAGCGGAAGCAAAAGATAAATATAATACGATCCGCGTATAAAGTAATATCAAGTATTACAACGGAAAGTAGAGGATCCACAGGCGGATCTTAAAACTTAAATATTGTTCAACAGACTTTAGACGCCTAGAATTTGCAAGATTCCTTATTAACGCCCTGAGCAGCTTCCAGCCTATTACATACTTGTACCTGTCACTTAGACTTTGGAAAAATACGTCAGTTTTCACTGGTAAATACACTCAACTGACTCATTTGAAAAGAGTTTATGAAAATTGGTTTAGGCGCACAAGGCACAAAACTATTTTGACACTTGATTAAGATGCACAAGGCAAGATTAATCTTTTATACTTGGGACAAACTATATCTCATGCTATCAGTTTTACATAACTTGCTCTACATACGGGGCCCGGTTCTATGCCGGTTCAAGATTAACCGACACACCACTATTCCCCTATTGGGAATCCCTTATTGGGTATAATCAATTAATTAGCATAAAGCATCTGTCAGGTGTATGCCTACACCCCGTGCTTAGGTCGTGGCCATTGCAATTAATGAGTCAAGGATATCCAGGACACGGTCGCATTAACCCCCAATGTTTCAGTCAAGCAATACGAATTAAAACAGGTTATTTGGATTTCCCGACACATTGGTCTTCGAATCCCATACCTGACCATGCGGTATTTATATTACCGTATCCCAAGCCCGTAATAGGGAAAATAAATTAAGAGTATTTACCTGAGCTAGCTCCTGTCTTAAATAGCAAGAATTATAATAACTCAGCCGTATTCACTTAAGTAAGCGTAGGTACAATTTACCGGAAGGCTCTTGTCTGGAACGATGGTATAAATAACCAATTAGAATACTAACGGGTCTTTAATTAAGCCTAAGCTTAGACCGGTTAGTTTTAAGGAAATATACGGTTCAAGCGCACGATTAAGCGAAGACCGGATAGAACGTGATTTAGACCCGACAAGTTTGAATACTTGTATAATATGGGTATACTAAATACATTTTGGATTTTGAGACAAAAATGATAACGTTTGACCCGCTTCGGTCAATTTATGCAAACTAGTTACATAAACCGAACCGAGCGCTAAAAGAGCGTTACGGGTAGGCAAAAGAGTCATATGCAAGTTCCCTGAGATAATATGCTTTAAATATGATATAATATCAGCAAGTTATGTTCTATTATGCCCCGAATAAATTTTAAACTCAATTTATGCCTCATAAGGGAATTTTGGTCATTTAAAAGATTATAAAAAGAGTTAAATTGGAAATCTGAGTTACAGGTCTGATTTATACAGTAAATATACTTAATTTGACATGTTATAACAGTAGGGTATGACCCGTATACAAAACTTATCATTTAAAATCAAACTATGCACCGTAGGGGTATTTTAGTAATTTCACAAGGGATAAAAATGTCAAAACTGGAAATCTGAGTTCAAAATCTTATACTTACTGTTATTATGTGAAAATATGCTAAATACATCAGTAGGTATGAATCTTATATGTTTAATATGAGTATAACGCTTACTATGCGCTAAAAACGCTAAAAATGCGATTTAGAGCCGTTTCCGGGTTTTAAAAAAAAAAACTGAGATTTTTATATTTCCAGAACGCTTAATATAATTTATTTAACAAATAAAATCAGTAGAAAAAGGTTTGGGGTCAAAAGGATGTATAAAACTCATTTTATGGCTTAAACGGTCAAAACCGGCATTAACCGAATCGACTTAGCGACGTATGATCCGATCAGCCAAAAATTAAATAAAAATCTTCAAAAATCCCAGAATATTATATAACATCAGTGGGTAAAAAGTTTTACATCGAAAAGTGGCCTTAAATAGGTTATACGCTAAATGTGCCGTTTATTAAACAAAAAGATATAGTTTTACGCTATCGGCCATAACTCAAAATCTGGACCACCAACTGACCTCAAATTTTCGGTGCAAGTTTATAAATTAATAATAAAGATTTCTACTCTTTCACTTTTCCAAAAATCACGATTTATATCAAAAAGGGCAAAATAGTCAACTTTTAAGCATAATCGGTAACATGCATATGAATCGGTTAAGCATAGACTCAAGATGCAAAAATTCCAGAAAGTTAGACTAAAATAAAAATGGTCTAAAATACACTCTAATACAGATCTCAAACATGCATGCATGGATCCGAATCGAGAGTCAACGAAAAAGTCGTTTTATAGGACTTTCGGTTCCGATCCGAGTTTATACTAATGATTGTCGAGTTGGTTATGATAAAATACATTCTTATATTCATTATAAGTTATTTTTGATGATCAAACTGATTGCATGTCGTCTACATTACCATTTATGCTATATTTCGCAAAAACGATTTCTGTTGACTTTTTAAGAACATCTTTGACTCGACAAATAGCATGCTTAGAGTGGGAATCAGAGAATACCCTTTTGAGGGTTTGTTTCCCATATAAATACCAACTTATAAGTGGTTTCAATTTGAGAAATGACAGAGCCAAACTCGCTTAATCGAAAAGTCAAACTATATGAACAACGGTTTGACTTTTAACTAATAATCTATGCTAGAACGGATTGGAGAATGATATGAATGCTTACAAAGGTCCTAATGAAGCCTAGAAAACACTTGGAGGCTGCCTTGACGACCAGAGAGTTCCTGGAATGCCTTGTAAAGTTTTGATAGTTGTGATGTTCTTGTTTACAATGCAAATGCCTCAAAAAAAAAATGGAGAAATGAGCTAATTAAATGGGGAAATCTGATTTTGTAAGGGTGCACCAGGTGTCCTAGACATGCATGACCATCTATTGGTGAGAATTGGAGGTGATCCCAGCTGTTTCCCACTCAAAAAATGGACTAAACAGCCCCTGGTCGCAATCTGCTGCACCTGGGTTTATTGGCAGCTGCCAAACTTTGTTAATTATTGGCAGTTTTGGTCCCTGTCCTTGCACGCGAGGTTTTGGCTATGAATCTTGACTCGTAAACCCCCAAACTTGGTTTTTAAGAACCTTGGGACATTTACCAACATGGTAATGTCCTCGGTTAACTTTGCGCTCACCCGAAAAGCCATGAAATTCGACGTTGACGCTTTTAACCCCTCAAGTACGGTTTTGGCCATAACTTTCTCATACGTTAACGAAACTTCATGAAATTTTTACCACATATTCTAGTGAGTATATTTTAGCCTTACAAAGCTTCGGGTCTGCCAAAAGTTCACTCAGAGGTATAAATTCAACATGTTGACACTTTTGGCCCCTATAGTTGGCAATTCCTCACTTTCGTGCATTTCCCGCTTCGTATGATCCATGATCCATCCGTTTAAGGTTATAAACATTATGTAGGGTTATTATAGAGTCTATTTATCCATTGTTGACACTTTGGACCCTTACGATCCATAGTTTTCACCGTTTGTCAACTTTAGTCCCTGCATGACCTTAAAGTTTATTTTTGCGCACCAAACACCTCTAAGCCTGAATATAAGCTATAGAAATGATAATTAGGGTATGCTTAACTCATGGACACTTTACGGAAGGTCCGTTATCATACGAATCGACATACTTTTACAGTTTGACGCAAATAATCCTTAAATTGCGCAAAGTAGCGTGAAGTGCCGTTTAATGCTATTCAAGCCTTCCATGACCCATATTTATCCTTACCAAGCATATACTTAAATGTTAATGCGCTCTCGCTCGCTTAGATGGTCCCCGAAAGGCATAGATTCAAAAGTTGACGCTTTAGGCCCCTCTTTTGCGCAAACTTGCGCATTACAACATTTAATAGCATTGAAGCCTCATCTAATCCATATTAGGCATTCTTGAAAGTATTATTAAACATCACGATGCTTCGGGTTTGCTAAAAGGTCATTCAGAGGTATAATTAAACATATTGACACTTTTAGCCCCTCTAACTTGCAAAGTTGCGCGTAACTTTGCTTATAGGCATAAAAACTTTAGATGGCCATCATTTGGCATTCCCGAGAGTATAATTAAATATTATTAAGCTCCCGGTTTGATAGAAGGTCACTCAGAGGTAAGAATTAACATGTTGACGCTTTTAATCCTTTTATTGCGCAACTTTCCATTAATTACGCAAACGACTATACTTATTCATCAAGTGGCACGTTTGTGAATGTAAACATCGTGAGAGGTTATTTGGAAACTTATTTTAGGCATGCTAACACTTCCAGTCCTTTTATTATCAAAGTTTTCGATTTTTCGAAAAGTTAGTCCCTTAAATTCAACATCGGACTTTATTAGGGTTTATTACACGTGTCAATATATCATTGGACGTGATTTTACGAGGTGTTACATCCTCACCCCCTTAAAAGAAATCTCGACCTCGAGATTTGCCAAAATGCTGGAAGTACCTTTTGTCATATAATGGATTTAACTTCTATAGCATATCTGGAGTCTCTCTAAGCCTTCAAATTGACCTCTATAATAGGTACATGTATCCTTTTTGGAGCTTCTTAACTTGTCGATCCTCAATCGACGCAGGTTTCTTATTATATCATAACTTTGCACATCATTATGTGATAATGCTTCTTGACTTATTGGGGAAACATATCCTTAAACTATTAGTTGTAATGCATTGCGAGCTCCGCCAAGCTCCTTAAATAGGTTTTAGCTTATAAGCTATTTGATCTTGATACATTCGATTCCTTCGAATGATTTCATATATTCAGAGCTTACTAGCCTGGCAATTAACCGAATGGCACACCTTTCCAGGATGATATCTTTTGTTGAACCTTATTTCTTAACAAGAACTTAGGAGGTTTGCTATTTCCATTAATCCCTGATTCTCTGCCGAATACTGGCAACTCATAGATGGTTATGGATTTGCTCGATCTTATTCGTTGTTTCCAAGGCAACTTTTAGATCCTGATAATTGGACTTACCAATTTTTTTTGTCTAGCAATAGATGGTTAACATCTTATCTATACAAGGTCTCCCAAAGGAGTAGCATTGATACTTATATAACAACTATTACCGAAAAGCTTATCTTAAGGCGGTATGGTTATTCCAACCACTGCTTGACTAATCTCAAAGAATAGTTGTTCCTTACAGCTAGTCGAATAAATCGACGATCCTGGCAGCAATTGGGGATTCCTAGTTATTGCCTAAATAGGGTTGCGGTAATCAATGCATAAGCAAGATGAACCGTCTTTCTTATTTACTAAAAAAAATCGGAGTTCTTGGAACTTTGAATTTTGGCTTTACGAAACCTTGTCCAAAACTTATTGATTTGGCTCTTAGTTCTTCCTATTTCGTTGGTAATAACAGATATAAGATTCTTACAATAACTGCAGCCCTAAGCGGGATGTTTGTCCTAACATCCTCTTGCCTCTCAGAAGGTAAACATGGTAATTCTTATAAAGAAGCTAATTATGACACATAGAGATGTCAGAGATTTCTGCATTCTCAGGCTTTGGCTCATCTATCGCTTTCGGTGTCAGATAAATGACACATTCCCTTTACCATTGCAAAGATGCCCTAAGTAGAGATACATATAAGGACATTTTTATATTGGATATCTTCTTTGAATACTACTAGTCGACTTTAGTACAATATGATCATTGGGATATCTTCGGGGATCCCATGCATTAAACCTCCATACTGATCAGGCATGGAAGTAATCTACGGGACACACTAGGATACGCAATTCCTCATATGGTACTCTTATCAAACATAGTTGGCATTCGCAGACGATAGAAAACAATGAAAAAATAATAAAATAAAATAAATAATATATATTGTCGTACTCTTTCTGGGGAAGAGTACTCCAGATTCTTATGAAAGGATTATCTCCGAGGATGGGAGAGAGGTCATTAAAGATTTCATTGGTAAATTATACCTCATATTTAATATATGGAGTCCTTATGAGTGTAATCCATAGTTTGCTAAGCTTATGGTTTGCTAAAGGTTTATTATCCCTTGCATCAATGTAAAAATACTTGGCAGTCACTATCAATGCTAAACGGTAAAGGACGTACCTAATGCTATTATCGATGTGCACTGTCTCAGGTATTCAACCGGTAGTCTAGGCGGTTCCTTTCTTATCCTTTCCAGACCTAGCTGCTCCTTTCTTGGCAGCCTTAGGGCAATTAGTACTGATGTGCCCCTTTTCACCACAGCTGAAACAGTTTGCATCCTTCATGTTCCTACATTCGTGGGACTGGTGGCCAGCTCTTTTACAGATGCCACATTGCTTTATCTTTTGGTTTAATCGACACTGCCCCCAATGTCTTCTTTTGCAGGTTTTGCATGTAGGCTTTTTGTTGGAATCCTGTTGGTTGTTGTTGAGCTTGGATTTGCTCTTCTTAGAATTCTGAGAGTTATTCTCCTCCCTTGGTCTTTTGTCATTAGCTTCATTCATGAACGACTTTTGTCTCACTACATCTTGAGTGAGAGACAAGGATAGATCTACAGCTGATATGTAGTTGATTGGCCTTGAAGCCTTAACATCCCCTTTTATTTCTGGTGCTAAACCACCGATGAAACGCGCAATGCGTTTTGGTTCCGGGGTAATTAAGTAGGGTACCAGTCTAGATAGGGAGTTGAAGTCGGTAACATATTGCTGACAATTTAGGTTTTTCATTGTGAGATTCAGAAAATCTGTCTCCACCTTTTCCACTTCGTGTTGTGGACAATAGTTCTCTTTGATAAGGTCCACAAACTTGGACCATCCCATAAGGTATAGGGGAATTTTCCCCGTGGACTGCATCATGGCCTTCCACCATACAAGAGCCTCTCCTTTAAAAGATTGTGAAACAAATTTTACTACGTCCTTATCAGCACAATCGCTGATGTCCACAACCGTTTCCATTTCCTCAAGCCATTCCATAGCATCAATTGCTCCTTTTTCGCCATTGAAATCTCTGGGTTTGCATGAGACGAAATATTTGTAGGTGCACCCGCCCTCAGTTGAACGGGGCTTATCATAGAGTACTAATTCCTGAGGTTCGCTCTTTTCATCTGAAGAGTGAACGGAGCTCTCCTTACGAGCTGATGTATGCGTTTCCGTATGGCTCTTTGAGTGAGTGACACTCGGTTCCTTTTTGTTCTCAAGGACCTTATCCACAACTTCACTAATTGCTGCGCTAATCAAGGCCTGAAGAGTAGTGCCATTAACATTTATATTTATATTTGCATCCTTGTTTTTAGCCGCTGTATTGCTGTGTGCTTCGTCGGAAACCTCCATTCTGGAGCTTTGGTACTAACACCCAAAAATAAGATATGCTTAGATGCAAGTTATTATGGAATCATCGTAATGGATGATTTATAAGGTCATGGTATTACTAAACCATAATGGCTGTTTGGTTTATAACTTCCTTATAGTATGCTACTAGAAAGTATGTCAATTATATTTAGCCTAGGTCAAAAAGGACCATCAATTTTGTTTATGGTTCGGACCGAGTCCATTACCTTTTGACTGGGGGTCACAATGTCACAACTGTCCTTGTCATAACGACAATCTTTAGATAGTTGGAAGGCTTGCCATGAAGGACATTAATAATCATAGGCCCGAAGGCCTTGTCACAAAGGACATACAAAATATGGCACTTAAGGAATTAATATATAAGCTGCAATCTTATTGGATCAGAGATCTTAAGGTTCGAACATAGTTCTTCACCTTTGGACAGAGAGTCAAAGACTACAACCGTCATCTTGTGGAAGATAATTTATTTTGCCACAAAGGCTAGTCAATGTACATCATTCTGACTAACTAGATGATTGTGAGCCCCAGAGGAGTCAGCCATGGTGAAGCTTTGAAGGCCAACTAACCATGAAGTAATAGCTTACTTAATTATAGGGAATTGTCGAACTTGATAATTTAAATAGCCATGGTGCAAACAAACCATATAGGCCAATAGATAGTATTTAGTTTATTTGATCATGTTTTGCCTAGATTTTTAAATAAACCATCTTTGGCGTTTAAATGGAATAAATCCTTTTTACTCACTAGACAGGGGACATAAGTCACGACTGTCAATGTCATAGCGACATCTTATATAGCACAACGGCTTGTTCCATAGGACTCTTCGATGGCACAGATGCCTTGTCACTAGGGAAATTTTTTATACATAATCAATGATTCCTCTGGATCGGAAAATTTCATAATTCATTGTCTTGACAAGAAGTTATGAAATAAAACTATCGTTTTCATGTATGCATCTTTGCCCGTAGGTATACATCCCAGGTGGATGTTTAGATGTGTACATCATGTTCGACGTTTATTAGCCATGATTCCTATCAATCATATAGGCTAATTAAGGGGTTTGGAAGTTCCTAATATAGAGATGACAATCGTGATTTTATCGCATTACTGTTGTCGGGAGTGTTAACACGTTTTCAAGTGTTTAATAAGGATCTGAATCTCTTTTAAACAGGTTTTACCACTTTAGCTAGGTCTTCAATGACATTCAAGCTAGGTATCCTTTTAAGATTCTCCTTTAATATTTATACTGGCAGGAAAAAAGGATATATATTTTATTCAGGATTTTTATTATAATTATCCTAAATAAGATATAATTATGGCACAAAAGGCCAAGTCACGCAGACAAGTTTAATTTATAACCAGGATTCTCACAGAATCGAGGTATTTGGGTCTGAATTATAGTTCATTACCCTTTCTTGACAGTGAGTTGCAGACTTCTACTGTCTCTTAGTCCCAGAGGACGTTATTTATTACCCGTAGGCACTTCATCCTTAATGGATGGCTATTTTACTTACAGGGAATTTTAATTAAATCCCAATTTTCAAATTTATTACCCGTAGGCACTTCATCCTTAATGGATGGCTATTTTACTTACAGGGAATTTTAAATAAATCCCAATTTTCAAATTTATTACCCGTAGGCACTATATTACCACGTATGGTTAAAATATGATCATCTTAATTGATGATGTAAACCCAGGATTCAGAGATCATTAAACTGGGTTAGGAATCTTTTGAAGAATCCTTAATAACGTGTGTGATTTCCAACGAATCACTTCTGCCGAGAGTGTTAACATGTTTTCAGATGTTAACTGGGATACGAATCTTTTAAACAGGTCTTACCATCTTGGCTCGGTCTTATAATTGACCCGAAGGCTAGGTTTCACTCTTAAGATTCTGAGTTTATAATTACCGCAGAACAAATTTTTAAATTGAAATGTTAATAAGGATCTGAATCTAAATTGAGGAACTGCCATCTTGCCCGGGTCTTAATATGACACGAGGCTAGGTCTTGTCCTTTTTAGATTTTTCCATTTTATTATAATGGTAGATATTATAACAGAATTTGTTATTTTAATTTACTTCATATATTATATTCATATAATTGATATAAACGAAATTTAGATAAAACATCCCAATGGTTTTAAAAGAGGTATAGAATTGCCCAAAAAGGGACTTAAAAGAAATGATGTTGTCCTCAAAGGGACCAAAAGATAAATATCGCTATAAAGACTTTAAGGAAACGATCTTCAGTAAGAGGAGTCTCTTCTTCATTTTTGTTCTGAATGTCCTCTCCTTGGTCGTACGTTAATCCTGGTCGCGGTACGAAGCTCAGCCTTCCCTAGGCTTCTAATGGGGAGAATTTCCATTATGGCTTCTTTGCTTGACGACATATCAAGAATATATAGAATTGAAAACAAAAAAAAAATTCTCCGAATAGAGATGAGGGTATTCCTATGTTAAGTCTAAACTCAGAAGGTTAATGAATGTGCTATTGTGTCATTGAGATTAAACACAAAAGGCTAGTGTTTAATTCACTCAATGTTGGCTCTGATACCAACCTATCACACCCCGATCTCCACGTGTCACCGGTGGGCCCGATGTGGGGTATCGTGACGTAGATGATAACGTCATAGTCAAACAACACAATATATAAATGCACAGCGGAAGCAAAAGATAAATATAATACGATCCGAGTATAAAGTAATATCAAGTATTACAACGGAAAGTAGAGGATCCACAAGCGGATCTTAAAACTTAAATATTGTTCAACAGACTTTAGACGCCTAGAATTTGCAAGATTCCTTATTAACGCCCTGAGCAGCTTCCAGCCTATTACATACTTGTACCTGTCACTTAGACTTTGGAAAAATACGTCACTTTTCACTGGTAAATACACTCAACTGACTCATTTGAAAAGAGTTTATGAAAATTGGTTTAGGCGCACAAGGCACAAAACTATTTTGACACTTGATTAAGATGCACAAGGCAAGATTAATCTTTTATACTTGGGACAAACTATATCTCATGCTATCAGTTTTACATAACTTGCTCTACATACGGGGCCCGGTTCTATGCCGGTTCAAAATTAACCGACACACCACTATTCCCCTATTGGGAATCCCTTATTGGGTATAATCAATTAATTAGCATAAAGCATCTGTCAGGTGTATGCCTACACCCCGTGCTTAGGTCGTGGCCATTGCAATTAATGAGTCAAGGATATCCAGGACACGGTCGCATTAACCCCCAATGTTTCAGTCAAGCAATACGAATTAAAACAGGTTATTTGGATTTCCCGACACATTGGTCTTCGAATCCCATACCTGACCATGCGGTATTTATATTACCGTATCCCAAGCCCGTAATAGGGAAAATAAGTTAAGAGTATTTACCTGAGCTAGCTCTTGTCTTAAATAGCAAGAATTATAATAACTCAGCCGTATTCACTTAAGTAAGCGTAGGTACAATTTACCGGAAGGCTCTTGTCTGGAACGATGGTATAAATAACCAATTAGAATACTAACGGGTCTTTAATTAAGCCTAAGCTTAGACCGGTTAGTTTTAAGGAAATATACGGTTCAAGCGCACGATTAAGCGAAGACCGGATAGAACGTGATTTAGACCCGACAAGTTTGAATACTTGTATAATATGGGTATACTAAATACATTTTGGATTTTGAGACAAAAATGATAACGTTTGACCCGCTTCGGTCAATTTATGCAAACTAGTTACATAAACCGAACCGAGCGCTAAAAGAGCGTTACGGGTAGGCAAAAGAGTCATATGCAAGTTCCCTGAGATAATATGCTTTAAATATGATATAATATCAGCAAGTTATGTTCTATTATGCCCCGAATAAATTTTAAACTCAATTTATGCCTCATAAGGGCATTTTGGTCATTTAAAAGATTATAAAAAGAGTTAAATTGGAAATCTGAGTTACAAGTCTGATTTATACAGTAAATATACTTAATTTGACATGTTATAACAGTAGGGTATGACCCGTATACAAAACTTATCATTTAAAATCAAACTATGCACCGTAGGGGTATTTTAGTAATTTCACAAGGGCTAAAAATGTCAAAACTGGAAATCTGAGTTCAAAATCTTATACTTACTGTTATTATGTGAAAATATGCTAAATACATCAGTAGGTATGAATCTTATATGTTTAATATGAGTATAGCGCTTACTATGCGCTAAAAACGCTAAAAATGCGATTTAGAGCCGTTTCCGGGTTTAAAAAAAAACTGAGATTTTTATATTTCCAGAACGCTTAAAATAATTTATTTAACAAATAAAATCAGTAGAAAAAGGTTTGGGGTCAAAAGGATGTATAAAACTCATTTTATGGCTTAAACGGTCAAAACCGGCATTAACCGAATCGACTTAGCGACGTATGATCCGATCAGCCAAAAATTAAATAAAAATCTTCAAAAATCCCAGAATATTATATAACATCAGTGGGTAAAAAGTTTTACATCGAAAAGTGGCCTTAAATAGGTTATACACTAAATGCGCCGTTTATTAAACATAAAGATATAGTTTTACGCTATCGGCCATAACTCAAAATCTGGACCACCAACTGACCTCAAATTTTCGGTGCAAGTTTATAAAATAATAATAAAGATTTCTACTCTTTCACTTTTCCAAAAATCACGTTTTATATCAAAAAGGGCAAAATAGTCAACTTTTAAGCATAATCGGTAACATGCATATGAATCGGTTAAGCATAGACTCAAGATGCAAAAATTCCAGAAAGTTAGACTAAAATAAAAATGGTCTAAAATACACTCTAATACAGATCTCAAACATGCATGCATGGATCCGAATCGAGAGTCAACGAAAAAGTCGTTTTATAGGACTTTCGGTTCCGATCCGAGTTTATACTAATGATTGTCGAGTTGGTTATGATAAAATACATTCTTATATTCATTATAAGTTATTTTTGATGATCAAACTGATTGCATGTCGTCTACATTACCATTTATGCTATATTTCGCAAAAACGATTTCTGTTGACTTTTTAAGAACATCTTTGACTCGACAAATAGCATGCTTAGAGTGGGAATCAGAGAATACCCTTTTGAGGGTTTGTTTCCCATATAAATACCAACTTATAAGTGGTTTCAATTTGAGAAATGACAGAGCCAAACTCGCTTAATCGAAAAGTCAAACTATATGAACAACGGTTTGACTTTTAACTAATAATCTATGCTAGAACGGATTGGAGAATGATATGAATGCTTACAAAGGTCCTAATGAAGCCTAGAAAACACTTGGAGGCTGCCTTGACGACCAGAGAGTTCCTGGAATGCCTTGTGAAGTTTTGATAGTTGTGATGTTCTTGTTTACAATGCAAATGCCTAGAAAAAAAAATGGAGAAATGAGCTAATTAAATGGGGAAATCTGATGTTGTAAGGGTGCACCAGGTGTCCTAGACATGCATGGCCATCTATTGTTGAGAATTGGAGGTGATCCCAGCTGTTTCCCACTCAAAAAATGGACTAAACAGCCCCTGGTCGCAATCTGCTGCACCTGGGTTTATTGGCAGCTGCCAAACTTTGTTAATTATTGGCAGTTTTGGTCCCTGTCCTTGCACGCGAGGTTTTGGCTATGAATCTTGACTCGTAAACCCCCAAACTTGGTTTTTAAGAACCTTGGGACATTTACCAACATGGTAATGTCCTCGGTTAACTTTGCGCTCACCCGAAAAGCCATGAAATTCGACGTTGACGCTTTTAACCCCTCAAGTACGGTTTTGGCCATAACTTTCTCATACGTTAACGAAACTTCATGAAATTTTTACCACATATTCTAGTGAGTATATTTTAGCCTTACAAAGCTTCGGGTCTGCCAAAAGTTCACTCAGAGGTATAAATTCAACATGTTGACACTTTTGGCCCCTATAGTTTGCAATTCCTCACTTTCGTGCATTTCCCGCTTCGTATGATCCATGATCCATCCGTTTAAGGTTATAAACATTATGTAGGGTTATTATAGAGTCTATTTATCCATTGTTGACACTTTGGACCCTTACGATCCATAGTTTTCACCGTTTGTCAACTTTAGTCCCTGCATGACCTTAAAGTTTATTTTTGCGCACCAAACACCTCTAAGCCTGAATATAAGCTATAGAAATGATAATTAGGGTATGCTTAACTCATGGACACTTTCCGGAAGGTCCGTTATCATACGAATCGACATACTTTTACAGTTTGACGCAAATAGTCCTTAAATTGCGCAAAGTAGCGCGACGTGCCGTTTAATGCTATTCAAGCCTTCCATGACCCATATTTATCCTTACCAAGCATATACTTAAATATTAATGCGCTCTCGCTCACTTAGATGGTCCCCGAAAGGCATAGATTCAAAAGTTGACGCTTTAGGCCCCTCTTTTGCGCAAACTTGCGCATTACAACATTTAATAGCATTGAAGCCTCATCTAATCCATATTAGGCATTCTTGAAAGTATTATTAAACATCACGATGCTTCGGGTTTGCTAAAAGGTCATTCAGAGGTATAATTAAATATATTGACACTTTTAGCCCCTCTAACTTGCAAAGTTGCGCGTAACTTTGCTTATAGGCATAAAAACTTTAGATGGCCATAATTTGGCATTCCCGAGAGTATAATTAAATATTATTAAGCTCCCGGTTTGATAGAAGGTCACTCAGAGGTAAGAATTAACATGTTGACGCTTTTAATCCTTTTATTGCGCAACTTTCCATTAATTACGCAAACGACTATACTTATTCATCAAGTAGCACGTTTGTGAATGTAAACACCGTGAGAGGTTATTTGGAAACTTATTTTAGGCATGCTAACACTTCCAGTCCTTTTATTATCAAAGTTTTCGATTTTTCGAAAAGTTAGTCCCTTAAATTCAACATCGGACTTTATTAGGGTTTATTACACGTGTCAATATATCATTGGACGTGATTTTACGAGGTGTTACACTTCATTTCAACAGACTTCATGCATCTCAAGCTTGCGAGACTTCTATAGATGCTTAAGGAGTGACCAGCCTATTACGCGTAGTACCTTCACTTAGTCTTTTTGGAAAATACGTCAGTTTACACTGGTAAATACAATTCAACTGACTCATTTTGAAAATGTTTAAAATTGATTTAAATGCTCGTGGCATAAAACTTTTTATAACTTGGGATAATTATTTGCTTAATAATCTTGTAAAAGAATTACATGTTTATTCTGCGTTCGGTAGCCCGGGTCGTGCCGGGTTAAAGATTAATAGACACACCACTTAATATAATTCTGCCGCGAGACTTCTCTCGTACCGACAATTATACATGTTGTACTGCACTACGGGTGTACGCCTACACCCGCGTGCTAAGGTCGTGGCCATTCTTTGAATGATGCCAAGGATATCCGGGACATGGTCATTAAGCCCCCAAAGGCGTTAAACAAACAAAACAACATTTTCAAACGGGTTAATTTGACAACACTTAACCACCGACCGGTTAAGGTCAATTCCTCGACCAAGCGGTATTTTATATACCGTACCCCAAGCCCGTATAGGGAAAATAAGTTAAACGTATTTACCTGCGCAAAGTATAATTCAAAAACAGCGAATGCACGTAGCTTTTACTGGGCCCCTAGATCTGGAAATTAAGGTTTTAATAACCTATTAGAATTCTAACGGGTCTTAAGCTTAGACCGGTTAGTTATAAAGGAAGATTACGGTTTTAAGTGCACAATAAGGCGAAGACCGTTTTAGAATGTGGTTTTGACCCAACAAGCTTGCATACTTGTTTAACATGGGTAATATAATCACATTCTGGATTTTGAGACCGAAAAGATATGGTTTGACCCGTTTCGGCTAAAATGGCCAAACTAGTCACATAAGCCGATCCGAACGCGTATAGTGCGTAACGAGTAACCATAAGAGTCAAATACAAGTTTCTGAAGTCAATATGCTTAAAATATGTTGTGATATCAGAATGATACCTTCCATTATGCCCCAAATGATTTTGAACCAAAACTATGCCTCAAAAGGGCGTTTTGGTCATTTTTATAAGGTGAAAAAGGGTTAAAATAATAACCTGAGTTACAGGTCTGAATAAATTAGTAAATATACTTAATTTACTAAGTTATAACAGTAGGGTATCAAATCTATGTGAAATTTATTATCTTTAACCTTATTATACACCGTATGGGCATTTTGGTAATTTCACATGTGCCTAAAAGGTCAATTCTGGAATTCTGAGTTCAAAACATTTTCCTACTATTTAAAATATAAAAATTCACTAATTACATCAGTAGGTTCAATCCCTTAAGCTTAATAAGGTTCTAGTGCACACTTATGCGTTATAAATGCCTAAAAAGGCGATTTGGAGCCATTTCCGGGTTTTCTGTAAAAAACTGATATTTTTAATATTCCAGAAGGCTCAAAATAATTTATTGATCATAACAAATCAGTAGAAATTGGTTTGAGGTCAAAAGGATTTGTAAAACTCGATTTATGGCTAAAAAGGGCAAAACCGGCATAAACCGAATTAATCTTAGAACACTAAGTTATGCTCAACTTAAAAATAAATAAAAATCTCCAAAAATCCCAAAATATTATTTTATAACAGTGGGTAAAAAGTTTGGTATAAAAATTTGGGTTTTGATAGGCTATACATAATTTACGCCATTTAATTAGTAAAGAAGGTCTTAATTACGCTATTGAGCATAACTCTTATTCTAGACCTCAAACTGACTTCAAATTTTGGGTGCAAGTTTATAAATCAGTAGCTAAGGTGCCTACCCTTTTACATTTTCAAAAATCACGTTTTAAGGTCAAATGGGCATAATGGTCAACATATAAGCGATTAACGGAAACATGCATGTGAATGGGATATCTAATGAACCAAGTTGTATAATCTCAGAGAGTTATACTAACATGTAAATAGGTTCAAAAGAAGCTCTAAGGCAATCCTAATCTTGGCTTAAACGGGTCAGAACTGAAAGTCAAAGCAGAAGTCAAACTTTGCGACTTTCGGTTCCAAACCGAGCCTAAACTGAAAATTGTCGAGTTGAACATGTTGGAACATGTTCTTATATTAATTACCAAGTTATTTTAATGATTAAACAGGTTGCATGTATCCTACATTGCTAATTATGCATTAATTTGCAAATAACCTTTCTGTTGACTTTTTATAATAAGCTTTGACTCGACAATTAGCATAGTTAGAGTGGGAATCTGGAAATACCCTTTTAAGGGTTTGTTACCCACATAATTACCTACTTAAAGGTACTTTTAATTCGTGATTTGACAGATCACATTTTAATTAATCACGAAGTCAAACCTTAATTACGACGATTTGACTTTTAGCTAATTAACTAAGCTAAAACGAATTAGGAAGGGTTAAGGACACATACAAGAGTCCTAATTGAGATTAGAGATCACTAGGAAGATGGCTTGAAGTCCAGAGAGCTCCAGAAGTGAACTTATGCAAAGTTGTAAATGAATGCAAGTGATGTTCACAACTTCAAGCTTCTTATATACTAATTGTGATCTCATTGGATGGTGCCAAACAAGTCTACACATGATACAAGATCATTACAGGTGCCCCCTATGCATGAAATACCATTGGGGCAGCCCCTGGTATGTAAAACAAGCTTTTAAAGTCGGTTATCAGGCCTGAAATGGCAGCTGTCCACGAATTATGATGCTGGCAGCCTGATGCGGCCCGCCTGAGGTTACCAGGGATTCTAATGCGGGCCGCCTGACCTGTATAACCTGCCAAACAAGTTTCAAAGTTTGCACTTTTGGTCCCTGGTCCTTTGTAACGTGGTTTTAAGCTTTGTTTTTGCACTTTTGACCTCTTAACCTTATTTTTAAGGGCCTTGGGACTTTTACTAACTTGGTTAAGTCCTTGACCAACCTTGTAACCACTCATAAGGCCATAGAATTCAATGTTGATGCTTTTAACCCCTCGAACACGAATTTGATCATAACTTTCTCATACGATAACGAAACTTTATGAAATTTTAACAACATATTCTAGTGAGTATAATTTATCATTACAAAGCTTCGGGTCTGCCAAAAGGTCACTCAGAGGTATACTTTGCACATGTTGACACTTTTAGCCCCTGTAGTTTGTAATTCCTCACTTTCTTTCATGTTTAGCTTCGTATGATCCATGATTTATTCGTTGGAAGGTATAAACATTATGTAGGGCTATTTTAGAATATATTTATCCATTGTTGACACTTTGGACCCTTATATTCACGTAGTTTCCCCGTTTGTCAACTTTAGTCCCTCCAAAGTATTCTTTCTCACGTTCAGAGCTTATGACACGTGTTTATACTTTATTGGACACAAATTTTCAAGGTGTTACATCCTCACCCCCTTAAAAGAAATCTCGTCCTCGAGATTTAAGGAAACAGATGAGGGTATTTCTCCTTCATTGCGGATTCTAGCTCCCACGTGTATTCAGGACCTCTGCGGGCGTCCCACTTCACCTTGACAATAGGCACAAGCTTTCTCCGAAGCTTCTTTTCCTGTCGATCCTCAATCGACACAGGTTTTTCCACAAATTTTAAGCTCTCGTCTATATGCACATCTGTGTGTGGTATGACTAGCGACTCATCAGCCAGACATTTCTTCAGATTGCAGACGTGAAATACATTATGAATACCATCGAGTTCTTCGGGTAAGTTTAACTTGTAAGCCACTGATCCTACACATTCGATGATCTCGAATGGTCCTATATACCTTGGGCTTAACTTACCTTTCTTACCAAATCGCATCACCCCTTTCCAAGGTGATACTTTGAGCAAAACTTTATCGCCAACCTCCAACTTGAGAGGTTTTCGCCTTTCATCCGCATAACTCTTTTGCCTGTCTCGAGCAGCTTTCAGGCGGTTGCGAATTTGGACAATCTTGTCCATTGTCTCGAAGACTAAGTCAGGACCTGATAATTGCGTATCTCCCACTTCTGCCCAGCAAATGGGCGTTCTGCACTTTCTACCATATAGTGCCTCAAAAGGCGCAGCCTTAATGCTAGTATGGTAGCTATTATTGTAGGAGAACTCGACCAACGGTAAATGCCTGTCCCAACTACCTCCTAGATCAATTACACATGCACGCAGCATGTCTTCCAACGTTTGAATAGTACGCTCACTCTGCCCATCCGTCTGAGGATGGTAAGCTGTACTGAAATTCAATTGAGTGCCAAGAGACTCTTGGAAACTCTTCCAGAAATGAGATGTGTATCTAGTATCCCGATCTGAGATAATAGATACTGGTACGCCATGCAAGGACACAATCTTATCCACGTACAGTTGAGCTAACATGTCAGAGCTGAAGGTCTCTTTAATGGGCA
The DNA here is from genome assembly GCF_002127325.2 of Helianthus annuus. NCBI lineage: Eukaryota > Viridiplantae > Streptophyta > Magnoliopsida > Asterales > Asteraceae > Helianthus > Helianthus annuus. The sequence goes on along the minus strand of NC_035442.2, from coordinate 174,271,232 downwards.
GGAAATGTGCTGACTTAGTCAGTCTATCAACTATGACCCATATAGTATCATTTCCCTTCGGCGTCTTAGGCAATTTGGTGATGAAGTCCATCGTCACCATTTCCCATTTCCAAGTGGGAATCTTAGGCTGTTGTAGCAAACTAGACGGCTTCTGATGTTCAGCCTTGACTTTAGCACACGTCAAGCATTTAGCTACATAAGCAGCTATAGACTTTTTCAAGCCTATCCACCAATAATTTGCCTTTAAATCCTGGTACATCTTATCAGCTCCAGGATGGACGGAATACTTGGAACTGTGGGCTTCCTTGAGGATAACATCTCGAAGTCCTCCATATACAGGAACCCATATTCGTCCATTTAATCTCAACATTCCGTCTTTATCGTAGGACAACTGTTCTTCAATTACTCCTAATTTCTCCTCAGGATAGTTAGCTTCCAACACAGCTTCCTTTTGTGCAACTAACAACTTTTCATTTAAACTATTCTTAATTTCAATGCTCTTGGCATTGATCCTTATCGGCTTCACTCTTTCCTTCCTGCTCAAAGCATCTGCGACTACATTGGCCTTGCCTGGATGGTATCTTATTTCACAATCATAATCGTTCAAGGTTTCCATCCATCGTCGCTGCCTCATGTTCAAATCCTTCTGATTGAACAGGTGTTGAAGGCTCTTGTGGTCGGAATAGATCACACACTTCGTCCCATACAGATAATGCCTCCAAAGCTTAAGTGCAAATACAACGGCACCCAACTCCAAGTCATGGGTGGTGTAATTCTTTTCGTGCACCTTTAATTGACATGAAGCATAGGCTATGAACTTGCCCTTTTGCATTAACACACAACCCATTCCGGTGTGTGATGCATCACAATACACCACAAATTCTTCAATGCCTTCAGGTAGAGTTAGCACTAGAGCGTTACTCAACTTCTGCTTCAAGATATCAAAAGATTCTTGCTGCTTAGGCCCCCAATTAAACTTAATGTTCTTACGTGTTAACGACGTTAAGGGTGCAGCAATCCTTGAGAAGTTTTCAATAAAACGCCTATAGTATCCAGCCAAACCTAGGAAGCTACGAATCTCTGAAGGTGTCTTTGGCTCTTGCTAGTTCATAATAGCTTCTATCTTTGCGGGATCCACTTGAATTCCACGCTCACTCACAACATGTCCAAGGAACTGGACTTCGCGAAGCCAAAATTCACACTTTGAAAACTTGGCATAGAGCTTCTCTTGATGGAGCAGCTTAAGAATGCACCGAAGATGCTTCTCATGGTCAGCTTGGTTCTTCGAGTAGATGAGGATGTCGTCGATGAAGACGATGACAAATTTATCCAGATAAGGCTTGCATACGCGATTCATGAGATCCATGAATGCGGCAGGTGCGTTAGTGAGCCCAAAAGGCATCACTAGGAACTCGTAATGACCATAACGAGTCCTAAACGCGGTCTTATGTACATCCTCCTCCTTGACTTTCAATTGATGATAGCCTGACCTGAGATCTATCTTAGAAAAGTAACTCGCTCCCTGTAGCTGGTCGAATAAATCATCGATTCTAGGCAAAGGATATCTGTTCTTGATAGTAACCTTGTTTAGCTCACGGTAATCAATGCATAGACGCATTGATCCATCCTTCTTTTTAACAAACAGAATTGGTGCTCCCCATGGAGATGAACTAGGTCTAATAAAACCTTTAGCTAGTAAATCATCTAGTTGTGTCCTTAATTCCTTCATCTCCGTTGGTGCTAATCTATATGGTGCTCTGGCCACTGGTGCAGCTCCGGGGATGATGTCAATCCTCGAGATTTAAGGAAACAGATGAGGGTATTTCTCCTTCATTGCGGATTCTAGCTCCCACGTGTATTCAGGACCTCTGCGGGCGTCCCACTTCACCTTGACAATAGGCACAAGCTTTCATAAAAAAAAGATACAGCGAAAATGTAGGGGATGGAACTCGAACCCGCGACCTCTGGTTCGTCTACCACAACCTCAGCCAGTTGGGCTGGGGGTTTCACTTGTGAAGAAAGTTGTTGTGTATTAGTTTAAAACATGGTTTGGCAGTTCATCTTCTTCATTTTCAAAAAACATATTTGTAACTACTGTTTGTATGAAACTTATATTTCTAGTTGTTTGAACATTGTTGACCTGAGATGTGTAATAACTACATTTAACGAAGAACGCGAATAAAACAAGAAATTATACCGAGACGAAAAGACGTGAACCCGGAGCAAGCTAGATCACCTTCGTCGTTAATTAACCGATCCATAAGAAAGAACCCACCCACTGTTTCAGTTCAAACGTGTGAATTAATATGAAATTTGTGGTATGGATTCAGAAAGGAAATAAGAGATCAACTAGAATGAAAATTATACCGAACACAAAGTTGTGCGTTTCCGGCGAGCTCCGATCTTCGGCAAGACTCCGGTATGGATACAAGTTGCTCCGGCTCCGGCGAGGGTGTAATGTTAATCGAAAGAGCGTTGACAGTGTGTGAAAGGGTGTCGAGGGGGGATGAGTTTACGTGATGATGTTTAGAATGGTGTGGGTTTCTCGAACAAGAAGCCGTATATATATACACGTTCGGACTCGTGATTATAGGGTGATTGAATATATGTATTTTACAAAGAGACTAGGTTCGTGATTTTGTTAAAAAGGAAAATATCAATCAAGACTCAGAAAAGGAAAGAATTTACGAGAAAAGGAAATGTCTACAAGTGTGTCGCTGGCATCTTGTTAGGCGGCAAAACTAAAAAAAAAGAAATTATCTTGGAGCTAATTGAACAAATAAAGGTTATAGTGTTTGTTACAAGGAATCTCAATCTCAGTCAATTAATGAGAAAAGGAAATGAGGACCTCAATCACGCAAAATCAGGAGGGAAAGAAAGGAAACTCGTCCGAATTAGTTGGCACCTTGAAAATTCAAGCGAGCATGGTTGTGGCTGTACTGTTTTGGCGGCAACTATATGAAGCAAGAAGAAATCTCAAAATGTGCTTCTTTTTCCCTTTTTAGTTAAAGTTTAAGAGATGTTACAATAAGGTCCTTCCACTTTACTAGTTGACTAACTAATACTAACTAGGTTAACTTGACTAGCTTTAAAACCTTAACGAGGCTAACTAGATTATTTTTTTTATAAAAAGAATAAAACTTTTAAATTGTAAGATTAACTAATTTAAAAATAATAATAATAACCATTTTTTTTCTAAACGGATTAAATTAACGATATCTTTCCACGATTATTTATTTTGCGAAAATTTCCGAGGTCTAAAGTTTAGGATCCAGATTTTTTTTAAAACGGGTCGGATTTTGGATATCCGTTTTTGACGGATGTTACATCGGGGTCCTGGGTAATTTCGTTATGAAGTCTATTGAGATTTGCCCCCACTTCCACATGGGTATCTCTGGTTGTTGCAGTAGGCCAGACGGCTTCTGATATTCAGCCTTAACCTTAGCACAGGTTAGGCACTTTCCAACATAAACAGCATCATCGCTTTTAAGCCTCGGCCACCAATAGTATTTCTTTAAGTCTTGATACATTTTGTCCGATCCTGGATGGATCGAGTATCTCGACTTGTGAGCTTCATTAAGGATGACTTCTCGAACACCGCCATAGAGCGGAGCCCAAATACGCCCCTTAAAGTACAAGGTTCCCTCTTTGTTTGGCACCAAATTCTTCAGCATACCTCGGAGGTATTCAGCTCTACGGTTCTCCATCTTAAGGGCTTCTTGTTGTGCGTCACGAATGCGTGTAGTGAGGTTCGTTTGAATAGTCATTTCCAATGCTCGAACCCTTAGGGTCTTAACTGATGTGGGCCCAAGTGTGGAGGAACGGGCTATTTTGTACTTGGAGGCCCAAGACCGCGTAAGAAAAGGGCCTTCACTAAAATGGCCCTAACTTGGGCTACGAGGGTCCGTTTGGGACGTGCGACCAGGCCTTCACTAAAATGGCCTACGGCGGTTTGGGTCATCGTCCGGGCCAAAAAACGCTTATTTCTATTACTTATTTGCATTTTTATGTTTTTTGAACTATTTTGGGCTTTTTGTTTTAGGCCGTGTGTTTGGCCCTTTATCTTTTTTAGGCCCGTTTCGAATTTCAGTCTTTATTTATATGTTGCTAAAGCTAATGAAAAGATCAGAATTGAATTTTGAGAAAACTGTTTTTTCACTTCAAATTCCGTGGCCTTTGGGGTTACAATTTGGGGGTTGGGGAAGAGCTACACGGGTATTCGTAGAATCAACGTGTAATCTTCATTTTTTTTCGTTTCACACGCTGCATCATTAACCCTTTCTTTTTGGCTTAACGCATCTGCTACAACGTTTGCCTTTCCAAGATGGTACTTAATCTCACAGTCATAATCGTTCAGCAACTCAACCCAACGTCGCTGACGCATGTTTAGTTCCTTCTGATCAAATATGTGCTGCAGGCTTTTGTGATCTGTGAAGATTGTACATCAAGTACCATATAAATAGTGTCACCAGATCTTCAAAGCGAATACCACCGCGCCGAGTTCCAGGTCGTGCGTGGTGTAATTCCTTTCATGCACCTTCAATTGTCTTGAAGCGTAAGCGATGACTTTCTGGCGTTGCATGAGCACGCAACCCAACCCTTGACACGAAGCGTCGCAGTATACCACGAAGTCTTCTGTGCCTTCGGGTAAGGATAGTATCGGTGCATCGCATAACTTATCCTTGAGCAGTTGGAAGGCTTCTTCCTTCTTATTACCCCAGTCATACTTCTTGTCTTTCTGCATAAGGTTTGTCAGCGATTGAGCTATCTTTGAGAAATTCTCAATAAACCGTCGGTAATAGCCCGCTAAGCCCAAAAATTGTCGAACTTCAGTTAGGGTTTTGGGGGCTTCCCAATTCTTTATTGCTTCTATCTTGGCTGGGTCTACATGAATGCCTTTCTCGTTCACAACGTGACCAAGAAACTATACTTCGCAAATCCAGAATTCGCAATTGGAGAATTTTGCATAAAGTTTCTCTTTCTTCAGTAGTTCCAAAATGGTTCTGAGATGTTGCTCGTGCTCTTCTCTCGTTCGTGAGTAAATCAGGATATCATCGATAAATACAATCACGAATTTATCGAGGTATGGTTTGCAAACACGGTTCATCAGATCCATAAATACCGCTGGCGCGTTTGTCAGTCCGAATGGCATCACAAGAAATTCGTAATGCCCATAGCGTGTTCTGAATGCAGTCTTTGGTACGCTTTCCTCTTGGATTCTCAACTGATGGTATCCAGATCGAAGGTCGATCTTGGAATAATAGCTCGATCCTTGCAACTGGTCAAATAAGTCATCAATCCTCGGTAGTGGGTACCGATTCTTGATTGTGAGCTTGTTCAGTTCTCTGTAATCGATACACATCCGTAGTGTTCCATCCTTCTTCTTCTTCTTCTTCACGAACAATACTGGAGCTCCCCAAGGTGAGAAGCTTGGCCTTATGAATCCTTTATCCAACAACTCCTGGAGTTGTGTAGATAATTCTTGCATCTCGGATGGTGCAAGCCGATAGGGTGCCTTGGCTACAGGAGCGGCTCCTGGAACCAAGTCTATATGGAATTCGACTTGTCGTTGCGGAGGTAGTCCTGGCAGATTTTCGGGAAAAAACATCAGGGAATTCCTTCACCACGGGAATGTCTTCGAGTTTCGGCTCCTCGGCTTTCTTATCTACAACGTGCGCCAGGAAAGCAACACATCCTTTCCTTAAGCACTTCTGCGCCTTCATACAACTGATGATTCGCAGAGGCGCGTCTTCTTTTTCTCCATGCACGATGAGAGTTTCATCATTCGTCAGGGGGATGCGAATGATTTTCTCGTGACAAATAACTTCAGCTTTGTTCTTGGACAACCAGTCCATTCCGACCACTACATCAAAGCTACCCAATTGAATAGGTAAGAGGTTGATGCTAAAACTTCGCTCACCAAGTTCCAATGTGCAACCCCTAACAACTTCGCCCGATTCAACGAGTTTACCATTGGCTAGTTCTATGGAATAAGGAATATCTAATCTACTAGATACTATTCCAAGCATACGTTTAAATTCCACAGACATGAAGCTATAATCGGCACCAGTGTTAAATAATATGGATGCAAAGTGATTGTTAACGAGAAACATACCGGTGACCACATTAGGGTCCTCGCGTGCGTTCCTAGTTCCAATCACAAATGCTCGAGCCTGAGCATTGTTCCCCCTTGGGCAATCTTTTATGAAATGATCCTTGCTTCCATAACCAAAGCATCCTTGGTTCTGCCCAGCTCCATTACCATTCCGGTTACCATTGCCATTTCCACCACCGTTTCTATTTCCAGCACCGTTGCGGTTTCCATTCCCGTTCTTTCCTTTTCCCCAACAGTCCTCAGTATGGTGACCCAGTTTTCCACACTTGTCGCATTTTGGAATGCGACAAACTCCTTCGTGATGACGCTTGCACTGGTTGCAAATGGGCAGAGTGCCCAGGTATCTTTTGGCAGGAGCGTCATTCATGGTTGCAAGAGTTTTCGCCTCCTGAGGCGGGTTGGGGCCGCGCTTCTTATTGTTGGAACTCTTGTTGTTACGGGTTGCTTGATTCAGGTTCGCATGCTTCCTTTTCTTGTCACCAGACGACTCAGCATGCGTCTCGGTCTTTTCAGTTGGGTTCAGAGATAACTTCTTCATACGAACAACATCTTCAGTAAGGCTGACAGCCAGAGTTACAGCCTGAGTGATCGTTTCAGGTTTTGCGGCAGTCACCAAGCTGCGAAATTCCGATGCCAATCCCCAGATGTAGCGCTCAACACGCTTAAATTCGGGAGTCACCAAGTAGGGGATCACTCTCGACAAATCGTGGAACCTTCGAGTATAACCAGTAATGTCAGCACCTTCCATGGTCAAGTGCCAGAACTCAGTCTCCAACCTTTGGAGTTTAGCACGTGAGCAATACTTTTCTCTCATACGTTCCTTTAGCTCATCCCACGTCATGCCATACGCAACATCATCACCCAGAGTCTGGACTTGCAAATTCCACCAAGTCAAAGCTTCATCAACAAACAACCCCGTAGCAAAAGTGACTTGCTGATCCGCGGTACACTTGCTCATACGGATAGCGGCATCAGTCTTCTCCGTCCAGCGTACAAAAGCCACTGCACCTCCAGTGCCGTCGTAGTTTAGTGGCTTGCAGTCGAGGAACTGCTTGAAGGTGCAGCCTTGTGCCGTGTTTCCTCCAGACGAATCTCCATTCCCATTACGTCTAGCATTGCTTGGTCCTCCACTGTGTTTAGTGCGGTTCGCCTCGTACTGGGCGATAGCTGCGGAGATCCTTTCTTCTAGCAGGGAGTTCAGTTCTTCGGCAGTCCTTGCCGTGGGGGAGGAGGAGGTTGATCACGAGCGTTCACAGCTCTCCTTGGTGCCATGTTCTGACAGAACACAACACAACAGGGTTAGACATTTGTTTGATATCGTCTTCCGAGACCGTAGTAGTATATATATACACAGGCATATACCACATAAGTGACATCAAACAATCCGCCAAATGTATAAATCAATTCATACAGCAACAAGCATGCATAAATAGATAAGTACTGGTGTGTCATAAGATATTCAACGAGTCCTTACACATATCAGGGCAACTTGTCACATCATTGCTTGCGAGATTAACAAAGTGCATAGGGGTTACATCTCCTCAAAGTACAAGGTTAATATATGTAAAGGACAAAATATCTTACTTCACATTGGCGTTCCTTGTCTTTATACCCTAAGTTATTACTCCAATAGAGTATTTAATAGGCTGGGGGAAGGGTGTTCATGTTTGACCTTTTCTTGTGCTGGAAGAATATCTTATGATACGTGACAAGACTTGCTGTGGTTTCTGTGCACTGAATTCCATAATTATGTATGCATCCATAATTACGTAACTCCTTGCACAGTCCGCACAGTTCGTTTCATCCTCGTATCACGTCCTTCAGATAGGCCATTGATTTCAGGTAAAGTCACGAGTACCTAAGATATTCTATTCCTAGTATATGTATATATCAATTATCACACATAATCGCAAGTAATTCTTAATCAAAGACAAGTGCTACTCCAGTGCACCCTAAGTCTCGTAGTGTCTTTTCTTGACGTTTTGAAAATAGTTTCAGGTAGTGGATGTCGCGGAAAGTTTTATGCAATGAAAACTTTTTGAAAAATTGTTTTCGTGAAAGGATCCTAAAGATTGTAGTCTAGACTCGAGAAGGAATCCTGGTTCACTACAATCGCAGCTCTGATACCAATCTGTCACACCCCTTTCTAAGGCAGAAGCACGAGGTGTGATCATGAAAGGTTCTCATTGCATACGAATGGTAAACATACTACATGCTCATAAAATAACTTCAAATGCCATTACATTCAAAAGTTGGTTGAGATAAGTGTTTACATTACACGACCAATAATTGTTTTAAAAAGTTTACAACTTTATTCAAAGATAAACATAAACATCATCCAAGAGCAAGAGTAAGACCGCACGCACATCCACTTTAGTTACCTGAAATGCATGTGAGTTTTTGGAAAATCGTCAACATAATGTTGGTGTGAATTCATGCAGTTTTTGTATTGAACGTTTGTATACTTTGTATGAAAACATGGTATGTAACTTGTATAAATCAAGTACTTCTGTAAGTATCGAGATTGTTAATGGGTTGCAAGGCCATTAACATGAGACACGACATAGGAAGCATCCAAACCATAGGCATTTTTCTAGTTGTCGATTCACGACTGAGACACAAAAGCACTACTTGGTACTAGTTATCACCAAGAGTGTGGCTGTCCTAAAACCCATTAGATTTAACCTTTTGTTCTGCGGTCTTAGTATCTACACGATTAATGGTGCTTCTGGTACCCTATTCGTGACACGATTTAAAGTATCATTCCTTAGTTTTTGTATCCAGCATACCATAACACATGTATTTTCCCCAAGTTTAAAAAGCATGTAAAAGATTAAAAGTGGGGACATGAACTCACAACTTTGCGTTCCTTGCGCCGTAAACTTCACCGGGTTTTGCTTATATAGCGTTGTGACCTATACGTGTTTTATTAACGTTAGTCACTAGACTTGTATTGCACAAGTACAAGTCACCATCTTTTATGTATTTGTTCTTTGTGTGTTAAAACTAATTTATATTTTTAACTATGTATCTTACTTATATTATTTTCTCAAAAATAAATATAAGTATCTTGTATTTTTCACCCGAGTTATGTATTTTGTCCAAAAACACCTTTTAAGTTTATAACTTGTCCAAGTTACGTAATCTTTTAAGAAATACATTTTCATAAATATATTCTCTTGTATTTGTCTATGCATGTTGTACGTGTATTTTTGTATTTTTTTTACTCCTTAGGAGTATTTAGTGTATTTTCAAGTCCTAATACACTATTACATGTAATACATACTACATACACTTAGCACAAAATTTGGTGATCAATAAATATATATATTTTTCTCAAAAATATATATACTTAATATCAATTTTTATCTTGAAGAAATCATCATTTCTTAACTTGAAGTTTACACAAAAATTAGGGAAACCTTGGTAAATATTTTTAGGTGAATTTTTAGGGAAAAAGTTTCACCAAAACTTATATTTTTCTAAGTGTCAAAACTCTATAGAAATATTGACATGGTTTCCCCTAAAAATGGAGGTTTCCCATGTTTTCAAAACATGTGTTTATTTTCTTTTAAAATCATCACAAACAATCATCAACTCATTCAACACTTACCAAGTGTCAAAATCTAGTAAATTACACTACATCATGAACTTGAAGTTTTGTAAAAACTTGTAGTAACTACCATGCTATTTAGTAGGTTGAGTTATCCTTAAAAGTGTGTTTATTTCTTAATAAACTTCATTCTTGAAAATTTTAGGTGTTTACAACTTGTAAACATTTTTTTACAAAAACATTTCTTTATGGATCTTCTTGTTTCTCTAGTGTTTCTACACTTATTTTATCACTAAAAATAGTGTAAGTTTAAGTAAAAACCAAGATCTTCTAAAAATCACATTTTAAACTTGGTTCTTTTGGGAAAACCATTCATAAGTATTAGATCTATAAGTTTAACAACTCACTTGATTATCATTTTTCAAGAAATCATTTTTTTTTCAAGTTCATGTTTACATATGAGGATGATCATCTTATTTCATCACATAATCATCCTCTCACTTGCTAGATCATGTGTTTAATCACAATCTAGCAAGCTCCTTATGATGATCAACATCATAATCTCAAGAAAACAACAATCAAATATCATTCATACACTAAACAACATAGTTTCATCATGATTTCATCATATTTCAAACTTTATGTTCATGATTCATGTTTATGTCTTTTAGTGTTCTTGTGATTTACAATATGTTACATCTTTTAACCAACTAAAATAGAAGTAAACAAGGGTTACAAGGATCTTACTACTAGCTCTAAGCTAGGGAAGAACACAAGATGAAATGGAGTGGATAAAAGCAATTGATGGAGGTCCTTCAAGATCCAAGAGTTTCAAGCTTCTTTAATCACCTTCTAACACCCTTAAATGTTCTTGGATTGCATGAACTTGAAATAAAAACAATGGTGGTGTGTGGGGGAGCTCTCGGCCGAAGTGGGGAGAGGGAGAAGGAATGGAGGTGTTGTGATGATGGTGAAGTGTTTAGGTTGATTTATAATCCACTAATTTCTATTGTCTATTGGTTAGTATGTTCTTAGAAGTACAAACACAATCTTCTCACAATCTAAGCAAGATCCAAAGAGATTATGTAAGATTTAGGGAAATCTTAGGTGGTGGGGTCCTTGTGACCGTAAATACCAAGGGGGGGGGTGTTAAATGTGAGTTTAAATGATAAGTAGGTTAATTAGTTGGAAGTTAAATGTAAAGTCTAGTGTTTATGTGTAGGAAGCATTATATAGTGTGTTAGGGTGTTCGGGGATCATAACTAGCTTAGAAATAATAAAACAATGCTTCAAGCAATATTTTAGTGTTTCAGGTAATGTCCAATTGTTCGGTTAGATACCTGTTTGTTAAAGTGTCAAGTTATTACGTTTAGTGTTCTTTAAGTACCCTTTGTGACACTTTTAATTCCCGACACTTAGGAAAGTATTCTTGACAACAAAACATGAATTCTGCATGATATTTACGTGTTAAAAAGCTGATTATAGCTGATTTGCGCAGAATTCTGCATTTAAAGTGCGTTTCGTGTGCTTTTTAGTGCATATTCTAGCTTCCGAAAAGTCTATATGTTAACCCTTGTATACATTCTTGGGTTTTAATATATTTTAGACTTTGGACCTACTCCTAGGCTCTAATTCTATTGTCTGACTGCTTTCTGCATAATTGTTGACACAATGTGTCTTACCGGTGAGTTTACTAGTATTTCTGACGCAACGCTATCATTGATGCATAAAGCAATATTTGTATTATAAAACGTGCATGAATTCACAAGTGTAGCATGTAATCAGACAATGTTGACATTTAAGCATATAATTGCAGTTATCAAGTATTAACTAAACTGTACGGAAATTACCGGTTTTGTGCCAGTTGTCACAAAAAGATTCTTCAATTTTATGTCATAAATCAGAGGAAGAAACAAAACCTCGAGCAAGTTGAATCAAGGATGGAGATAGATTTGTTGTAAGAAATACAAAACCATATTAATCTAATCGAATCCATGATAGATTGGCTATATTGACCTCACGACTGATGACCGGAAAGGAACACATGCTAGGATGCCTTCTCATCGATATTGATTCTTATATGAGATCCTATAAATACCATAAAAACTAATCCTTTTATTAAAACAAAAGCTAAACACAAACACTAATCACAAGTACATATTCAAATTATTCAGTGGGAAATAAATAGAAAAATACGTTCAGGTTCTTTAGCATGGTTCATTATAAACCAGATTGAATATGTATGCATAATCAAACCATACACCTAGTTGTGATGAGAATAACTTATCAATTATTAAAATAGAGAAATCAAACACCAAAAAGAAATCTTACGCTGGTAAAAAAAATAGAAAAACATATTCAGGTTCTTTAGCACGATTCATAAACTAGATTGAATACGTATGCGTAACCAAACCATACACCTAGTTGTAATAAAAAATTATAAACAATAAAAATAGAGAAATATAACATTGTCACCGAAAGAAACTCCATTCTACAATACATTGATTAATTAAACCTGGGCTTGCTTGCTTGCTTCTATTCCCTTCGATCCATATCAAGATTCCCCTCAAATTGCAATCGGTGACTCCATTTTTTTGCATGCAGCCCCAAAAGGGAGCTGCCAACCAGGGGCGTCTTTGGAGAAGGGTCGGGTGGGCAGTGGCGAAGCTTGAAAATAATGTTCGGGGGGGGGGTCAGAAGGTAACGGATTTAAAAAAAATTTTCTATCGCCTAGTTTCGAGGTGTATGTTCGGGTCGGATGTCGGTGATTCGATTCTAGTCGGGTCGGTCAAACATTAATATCAAATAAAAAATGTTCTCAAACATTAAAAAGAAGTTATCATTTTATTCTTCCCCATAACATAATTTAATAACAAAACAAGTTAACAAATCACCCTAAATTTCAAACTATAATTTCTATCTAAATCAAATCACAATAAGATTAAACAAATAAAATTAGACATAGTTACAGAAAGATTCAACAAGTTTAAGGTAAAAATTCAGACTAATTTCACCCCAATTTCAACCTAAATCACATTCTAGTATTCTACCAAAGTAAACGAATTTGGGTTTTTTTTATAGGATGGGCTTTTAAGTTGTGCTATATAATGATTTGATTTGGGTAATATAATATACATTCTAGTATTCTACTAAATACAATGATTTAAGCTAGAATATTTGGGCTAATTAAATATTTTATTTGAGCTATATAAATAAAAAAAAAATTAAAACCGGGGGTCGAAAACGTATATACCTAATTTTTTTTTTGTAAAACCGGGGATCGAAAACGTATATACTTACAAAATCCTATACGAAACGTACATATATAACACTACTGACCGAAAAGTTCGGGGGGTCGGGCGCTCCTCCCCGCCCCTTAAATCCTGCGTCCCTACGGGTGGGCGACGACCCTAGGCGGCTAGGCCAGGTCTCCCCAAGGCCTTGATTAAAAAAATTATATTATCATATATTTTTTTTAGAAAAATCTTTATTTTAAAACTCAAGAAATATAAGACCCAACTAATTTAAAAAATTAACCCCAAATAAGATTTTAAACCTAAACAAAAACATGTCTAACTACTCAAATTGTTAAATGATCAAATAAAAAAAAGGCTCAACAATTAATATCCATTACAAATTTTATGTTGTATTATATTTTATATATATATGATTATCGAGTTTACATTATAGACTCGCTTATTTTATTGTCCAGAATCCAAAACATTTCTAGAATTCTCGATGTGAAACTCCCCTCGAAATTGTGGAAACCCTTTATCCTCTTCTTTTTTCGTTCCCGAGCAAGACAGTGCACCCAAAAGAATAGCCCACTTATTATTTCTAAGATTAGCCCATTTATTATTTCTATCAACTGATACTGATATCCTAAGCCCACAATGTATATGCATTTAGCCCACATCCCTTAGTTTCCTTTTTTTTTTTTTTTAAGTGGACTTGAATTTATTACATGTGGCCTGGGGTAATTCAACATAATTGTACACATATACATTGTACACATATACATTGTACACATATACATTGTACAAGTTAAAGGAATAGTGCCAGGCAATTGTACACATATACATTTTACAAGTTAAAAGAATAGTGCCAGGCAGTTTGCCTGGCATTTTCCTATTGGACCAACATATTTTAATTTAATTTTCTTTTCAGTTTAAAATTACGTTTTCGTCCTTCGTTTAAAATTACGGTTTTACCCCCAGCTAAAAAATAAAATTATAATTTTTCCCCTAACTAAAATTACGTTTTCGCCCTCAGCTCAAAATAAAATTATAGTTTTGCCCTTAGCTCAAAATTACGCTTTTGCCCTCGATTCAAAAACTTATTTTTAATTTTGTTCCCAGTTTAAAATTACGGTTTCGCCATCCGTTTAAAATTACGTTTTTTCCCCCAGTTCAAAATAAAATGTTGTTTTCCCTCTAGCACAAAATTACGATTCTGTCCTCAGCTCAAAATTACGTTTCTGCCTGCAGTTCAAAATAAAATTATGTTTCCCCCTAGCTCAAAATTATTAGCTGCATGTCACTTCCCTATTGGACCAACTCATTATTTATTTAATTTTATTCCCAGTTTAAAATTACGCTTTCGTCCTTCATTTAAAATTATGTTTTTGCCCCCAGCTCAAAATAAAATAAAATTATAATTTTACCCTAACTCAAAATACGCTTTTGCCTTCGGTTCAAAAACTCTTTTTTTTTTAATTTTGTTCCCAGTTTAAAATTACGGTTTCGCTCTCCATTTAAAATTACGTTTTTGCCCTCAGTTAAAAATAAAATGTTGTTTTTTTCTCTAGCTCAAAATTACGATTCTGCCCTCAGCTAAAAATTACATTTTTTTCCCACAATTAAAAATAAAATTATCTTCTCCTCCGAGCTCAAAGTTATGATTTTGCTCTCAGTTTAAAATCAAGATTTCGCCTCCTGTTCAAAATATAATTCCGATTTTGTCCTCTGTACAGATATACATCTTATGAGATAGAAATATTTGCCTTATTGCCCCGCAACGCGAGCGGGGCAAAAACTAGTGATCTACATAGCCTCCTGTTCAAAATATAATTCCGATTTTGTCCTCTGTACAGATATACATCTTATGAGATAGAAATATTTGCCTTATTGCCCCGCAACGCGAGCGGGGCAAAAACTAGTGATCTACATAAGATATCACAGTTAATAAAAGTACCACTGTTACTTCACTGAATTTTCCAAGTTTAACTAAAAAGTGTGGCTAGCTAGGTAATTATTCGTTTAACATCTACAAAATATGCAAATGATATGGAATAATACATTTATCAAAATATCGATGCATTTAATTAAATATTATTAATACACATAATCGAATTCGAATTATTCGAATCGAATCGAATAACGAATATTCGAATCGAATTTCTCTAATTTTTTTATCTGAATTTGTATTTGATTCGATTCGATTAGTATTTGAAACTCGAATTCGAATAAACTCGATTTAATTCAAATTCACCCTAAACAATAAATTATTTTACTTTATTGTTTATAACTACTACAAACTAATTATATTCAACATAAAATATAATACTCTGTAAAACTAATTAACTATCAATATGTCAAAATACCAAAATTTTGAAAATAAGTGGTTTATTGTTAGCGATTTAAGTTAGGTAAAAATTTAGAAATAAGTAGGTTTGGTAATGTTATAATAAATTTATCACTTATGGTTTTAGTTCATACTTTGGCCAAGTTTAGAAGTCATATGTCTGTATATATATATGTTTATGTGTGTATATACATATATAAAAAATTCATATATAATTTGAATTCGAATTTCGAATCGAATTGAAAATTATAAATTTGTATTCGATTTGAATTCGATTACTAGACTTGAATACACATCAACACGAATTCTAACTTTATTAATTGAATTCAAATCGAATCGAATTTCAAAATTTTCGAATGCGAATCAAATTCTGAATACCCTACAATAGAGTGTACCAAAAAAACATTTATCAAACCTCTCCAACTTTACTTTTTTCTTTTACTAATCTTTAACATTATGGTTTAATCATCTCCACACCCAACTTGTACAACCAATCAGTGGCTCTAGTTATAAAGGTCGTGTTTATGCTTTTCAGGACTTTGCACGCCCTATTTAACAGTTGCTCGTGATCTACGTTTTTACATTTTTTAAACTATTTACTATGAGTATAACGTCTCATTTTCTAGTCTCCATGTCTAAGCACATGCATAAAAAAAAGAAGCTCTCTATTTCTATACGCACGCATAACAAAAGAGAAATGCCAAATGAGAATGTTAAAAACAATGGTTACATGGTTCATTACATATATTACATGCCCTAAAATTTGTATTAAAAACGTTTTGTTACATAGGGTTTTAACGGATTTTCTCAACTCAATTGAATTTTCACCACAACCCAACCCTATATAAGGTAAGTTAATGTACAAAAGACATTAAACTTACAAGGCATACAAAGTAATTACGCACGAACAATTTCAAAATTATGCATGAAGAAAATAACAGATGAAAATTACATGTGAACAAAAACCAATGTGTTTAAACCTTATATAATGTGATATTTATCACATTAAATGTATATTTTTCTTTTAATACCATGTTTTTCCAAGAAAAAGAAAAAAAAAAGTTATAACAAGAATATTGAATGGCAAGAGTGATCAATTGATCCACAACCTCCAAACAACCATATAAAGAAGTGCATAATTCACCTTTTTTTTTCTCTTTTACTGGTGTCCAAATTATTAACGTACTCCAATAGTTGTGCAACCGAAAGAAACCCTGTGGGAACCCGAACCTTGAGCAAAACGCATATCTGCTACGACACCACTTTGGCAATTAAACATGAAGCAAGGATATGACCAACACTTTCTTCCCTTATAGTGTAGCATGGGCTCAAAGTGGTCTCAAAAGACATGCCCTGAATAACTAAAGCGTGTTTGGTAGGAGTTCTTCTCAGATCGGCTCGCCAAACGAATAAATGTATTTATGAAATCACCCATATTATTCCAAAAGATATTATGTTCCTCCTATCAGAAGTCGCCATATCAGCTCTTCCAGTTGAGACTGAGACTGTTAGAATTTAGCATACATTTTGGTAAAAACCGCCGATTAAGCCCAACTTTAGATGATTACTTTGGTAAATACAAAATTCCATGTCTATTCTTAAAATTTTTCGATAACCTTGACTAGTAATTTTTCCATTAATTATACATAATATAATTTTATTGAGATGTCCTTTGGATGCATATCTCTTGTTGCCAAGTTTTACTTTTTTTTTTTTTTTTTTTAAATTCTACTTTTCATCTCAAATTAAGAACCGAAGTATTCCAAGTATAGATCGGAATCTACGCCAATGGAAAGAACGACACATTTGGCCTTTTTGTCAAATTTATATACATATATTAATTTTCAACAGTAGACATATTTTATTGAATAGTTTAATAACATATCTTGGATTCCTATCTTATATATGGTCTTAACTTGTAGTAATGACAACTACAACTTTTTTATAAACCATTTAACAGTTTATTGAATCTATAAAATAGTTGAATAACCAAGTAGCTTTAGACAACCAACTTAGAAGACACATGACAATTGGAAAAGAAAGCCCCAACCAATGTTACAAGTGAAAGATGAAGCTTAAGTATGACAATAATGCGATCGAAAGGATATTGAGACTGATTGAGCTAGCTAGAAGCGTACGGCAACAATGTGACTGTCTGTTTATCGCAACCATAAACGTCACAATAAGCTTGCCATGTTAACATGAATACAGTAACAATGCTAACCATGAACGCTACAATCTTCCATGAAGATTCAACAAAACTGCCAATACCCCTCAAAACCACCAGCAACCAACGTGCTAGCTTCTTCAAGAGCAAGTATGTCTTCATGCTCAGTCTACTTTCATAAACCTTATTAATTTTATCGATCTCTACCCGCAACTTGGATTTCTCTTTAGTTTTCGTGGTTGGTATAGAACTGCTCATCCCCGTGAAGAGTTTAGCAACTTCATTCGCACCCATGTCACCTATGATAACATTCTGACTTTTGAGGTACTTGGCATCATCCTTGGTAATGATAAGCCCACACATCAAACCCATATATTCATTAAATGGGAAGCTATCGGAGTTGGCTGTCACTGTTTCATAAGCAACCAAATTTCTTAAAATGACATAGGAGTCGTTGTTCAAAGTGATTATTGGCAGGTAAATATCTTTCCCAATGATGCGTATATTTTGAATTCCTTCGTCTTCTTTTAGGCTGTGAAACTGGAATCCAGATTTATCATGGAGTTTGGAAGCTGAAGAGACTACGGAAACTTCATTTTTGGTGAACGTTTCTAGAAGGGAGATAGTTTGTTCATATACTTGAACAATCTCTTTCTGTGGAAGTTTTGAAAGGAAACTATGACCCTGTGAAATAGATTCCCTATCCTCACGACGTTTGCGGCGTTTATGAACATCAGGGAGTTGGTTCCCAGGGAGGTTGTTTACTATTGAATAATACATATAATGGAGAAGATGGTCTACACTGGAAGGAGCTTGTGACTTCGAACACAACTTAAGTGGTGAATGAATCTCACAATACACTCGAAACACGGAAGGTGAAAAGCTATTGGTAGGATGGGAGGAGTTACCTGACGATGAGTGTAAAATATCTTCGATCTCCTTCAAAACCATAAACGGAATTTGGTTCTCCACCATCAATATATCTTGTGCCACCGATCTTTTTTTGAGTAGAAGTTGATTAAACTCCTCGAATTCCTCCTTCACTTCCTCCAATTCATTATTGGTTACCGCCTCTAGAAGCCTTCTAAATTCATCATCTTTCTCTGAAATATGTTTACGCTCTTCGTCTCTAAGTTTAGCTATATGTTCTTTGTTTTTTAATGACTGTAGATGCTCATCTAGTGGACCGTTATAAGTATGGAACAAATCAAGCAAGAAGAGACCATCAATGGCAAAGATCGTAGCCAACGAATCATCATCATCTTGTAGGAACATGTCATAACATGAACGTAACATAGGGACAGATCTTCGAACTTTATCTAGGACATGGAGCTTAAAATCCTTAATATCGTAATCCTTTAGGACCTTTCGCATGACACCAAGTTTTTTCTGCTCCATCTTGTAGGGCTGTAACCGAAAGTGATGAATCGGACCTAGCCCAATCTGTTGTGGTTCATAGGCCTCAGGTTTTTTGTGTTATGGTTTCAGGTACTTGAAATAGCGAAACAGAAGGGGTTTCAGAGTCAGTTTCGAGCTGATGATTGAAGATTTCAATTATTTCAACAACCCATTTTTGCTCTTTAGGGTCTGAAATCAACACTGTATCTGTTGTGGAGTCCATATGATGATGATTATGATGATAAAGCTATAGATGGTGGTACTTAGGATGCATTAACTATGTAAATGTGCTGTGTTTATATAATATGTTACTAGGTGTGAACTTTGTGCCACTTGTAATTTAAAAACATCAATTTGTTTAATTAAATATTAATCCCGTTAATCATGCATTGCCATTATAATTAGACAAAACTATATAAAAAGACTTGATGCCGTTCTCTACAAATTAATTGTGTCACCAAACGCAATGTCACACTCCATTGCTTGCTCGTCAATTTTTCGGAGTTATCTTTCACTAACTTATACATTTTTTTCTCAATTCAAAATAAAGAGATATATCTTGTGAAACATGATGAGTCCTATTTTTCTAATGGTGATTTATTGGTAACTTGTATCAGTATAATGCTTAATTTTGATGGTATTTGTTTTTTTTATTGTGTTTGAATTATGTGGTCTTCAAAACAACTATTAAGTCCTTTGCGTTGTCGTGGGGAGGCGTCAATCCACAGTAAAAACCCTGCTCAACTAAAAAAAAAAAGAAATGAAGCGCACATGATTGATTGTATATTAACAAGCATAGTGCCAAAATTACAATTAATCCTTTTAGAATCTAACGCACCATTGCTTGTATATATATATGCTAATATAATACAGCCCATGGCTTTATAGCTTAGTGGCATCTTAGGGGTGGGATAAAGCTTTGGGACCAATAGGTCCTGGGTTCGATTCCCACAAGGGGGGTTTTCCCATATTTATTGGGTTTCCTCCTGAATTGGTGTATAGACATTATGCCTAGTGGAGATGGATATGATCGGGTGGTTCCGCTGGTGGCTCGATGATACTCCAGTGGTCCGTCAGTGATCCAAATTTGCCGTTCAAAAAAAAAAAAAAATATAATACAAAATTTACAATCAATAGTTTAAGTGCGTTATACATTAAACCCTATTTTGTATTTTTAATGTCCTTTAGATCTTCATAACGTGCGTGAAGTGCGTCAATAGCTACTTGCAAGTATTCTTGTTTTTTCAATACTAGCCACCTTTTCTATTAGTTCATTAATGTTTTCCGTAATTCGATGATCAGACATCCTAACATCTTTTCAAGGACTTGTTGATCTTCATTCGAATTAAATATTCTTAAAGAAAATATATATAAATAAGATTGTAGTTCAATTAAAGAGTAAGACGAAAAACATCTTGCAAGATAATGCAAACAAATTAGTCATTATTACCAAAAGGCTCATAAACATTGGTGCAATTGGTAGCTTATTTCAAGCGGTCTTAGCCATCACTGCTATAATGACAACTAACTCATCATCGCCCTTAAGTTTGTAAATCTAAATTCAAATAAGAAACCATAAAATAGGAAAGCAAATTTTACATAAGAGGCTCAAAAAAATTATCTAACCTTGATTGCTTGTTTCAAGCCGCCTCAGTTGTCGTGCTCAAAAAACCCATCATCATTACCAATATACACTTATCGTAATATGTGACAACACGCAATTCGAACCTATTTTGTGTAACGAAGCATGCTTATGTGATTCATTATAATTATTAATTGTTACGTTGTACGCGTTATGTGTTATGATTTTGTGATACGTGTTAGTGAATGTGTAAATGATATATTATATGGATACATGATCCGATCGCACAACAATCCCCACACCCACTCGACCGCACAACAACCCCGAATCACACAAGCCCTTTGGGCCGTAAAGCTTGTAATCGGATATTAAGGCAGCCCATGTTTGGGTTAGCCCATCCCCTTACTCGTATACATTTGTTGGATGGTCATTATCTCACACTTTTACACAACACATCCACGCATACCGAAACCCTAGCTCCCTCCCCTCCTCTTCGAACCCGACGGCAATCATTCCCCCTTCTCGCAACAATCGTTCCTTGAATCGGATCACCTTTGACAATCGGTTAGTGTTTTATGATTCTGTTACACGTTATTATGATCCATGTTTTGATATCATGATTAGGGTTGTAGACATAATTGTTGATGATGAACCATATGTGATGTTCTTGTAATCGGCCCACATATAGATTGAATGATAGGGTTCGTGAAATCGTCTTGTTATGAATACTAATGATTCGTGATGCATGCTAATATGTTTTGGTGTTATGGTTATCGTTCTTGACTCGGTTAGAATTCATGTAAATTGGATGCTAGGATGCTTGTTTGATCTAGTATGTTGTGATGTTGTTCATATGAATCGGATTAGGGTTCATATGAAAGTCTGAAATAAAAACGGTTTTGATCGATGATAGCTTGAAAGGAAGTTGTTAGTTGATTGATGTAAACATGGAAACATTGAAACTGATTCATTGTTACAACCGATTGCTTGATTATTGGAATCATGGGACTAATCGCACAAGAGTATACACGAGCCCATTCGCACAAGCTGACCCGATCACACAAGACATCCGGCCGCACAAGATGTCTTGATCGCACAAGGTCATTGGGTTAGTTAACTGTTGGGCCGATGGACATGTTGGGTTGGGCTGGTCTGATCGCACAACCCACATAAATCGCACAAGTTGAGCTGGTATGCGGTTTGGGCCGGACAAGCCCAAAGGCTAGTCGCACAACCCAGTTCACTCGCACAAAAGGTTACCAGTCGCACAAGATTTTATGAATCGCACAAAGTGTTATGTCCATTAACTGTTGGGCCGGATGAGTGATTTGGGCTGGTTAATCTAAGTGAATCGCACAAGATTGTTAATTGGTTATTGAATTGGGCCGTGATGTTTTTGGGCCGTTATGTGTTACTTTTTGGACCGGTACATGTTGTGGATCGCACAACATGTTGGGCCTACTGTCTTTATATGCTCTTGACTGTTAACGTACCAAACGTGTTACCATGAACTTTACGTGCTTATGACTTGTTAGTCTCTGTGTAAACATACGTGCTCTACTTGAACCCAACCTGACTTGTACGGTAATCCTGTTAGGTCGTGATTGACCACTTTTAATTCAAGTAACTTTGGTATAATCTGCCGAGCAAACCAAGGTGAGTTCATTGCATTTTCTCAAGCATGCGTCCCGGTGGTTTGGGACAATTGGTAAACATTTGGAAGGGAAACTTGGGGTAAATAACCGAAACATAGAAACAATCATTTACCGGATTGCCTGTAAGGCAATGGGGTAATTAGTTGATAGCGCTATTAGGTTTGGCACCCTCACACCGGGCCGTAAGGACGAGCGTGAACTAATTACTGGGACAACTTGTAACGCGGATATAAGACCTCCTACAGCTTGTCAAGGTTGTTTGATACCTTGACTTTGACCAATGCCTGTAAGGCATTGGGGTTAGGCATTCCCATCATTGACGCTGCATACGGTACAATAAACGAATTAACAACGATATCAGAACCAAACAACGAGTTGATTTAACTAATATCTGGTAACTTCACACGTAAGCAACACCTTGAACTCACCAGCGTAGTCTGACACACTTGTTTGCATGCTTGTAGGTCGTTAACTTTGGAAAATGGACTTGCTATCTGGGCGTGCTGGAGTGGTCATGGATCGAAGCTGCTGGATCATTTATAATTGACACATTGGTTTTAAGTTTATTTTGAAACAATTACTAAACGACTTATCATATGCTTCCGCTACATAACTCTTGTGAATTAATTTTGTGTTTGACATTTAATCTTGGCGATCAATGACATGTTTTATTTAAGTATTTACTATTGGTTCAATGTGATTGGTGGCTCAGACTCTGATGTGTAACACGCCTCGCGGGGTTTCCGCAGGTGGTATTTTGGGGGTGTTACAGTTTGGTATCAGAGCCACTGGTTATAGTGAACTAGGTTTTAAAACGTTTTGTAAAACCAGACTATAACCACACATCTTCGAAAATCGATCATGACACTCAGCACCAGATTGCAAGGTTCGTTTCTCTCTCACTTTATACAGTACTTGCTTAGCAGTCACACACCCACAACGTATATGAACTAAAACATTTAACACCGTAGTGACTTGATGGTGTGACACTACTCTTCGACTCATGAAAACCATAGAACTGTGATATCATCTGTTGTGTTGTTTGAACGGGGGAAACTTCGAGCGTAAGCTAAGAGGCACTGAGATAAGCATGCAAATTGCCTTATTATTATGGGTGCACACTTAATAATAACGCGGGGTGCATGTAAGTCCCAGTGAGGCTTATCGAGCGTGAGAAGGGTTCTGCCTTACTATGTGTGAACTTGGTAGTACGTAAATATCAGTGTGATACTTGACTCCTATCTCGCTTCGATTTCTAAATCGGTTTATTCCCCACTATAGAAACATGAGTGGACGAGGACACGGACGTGGCAACATCAACATGACTCAGGCTGAGTTGAATGACCTAATCAATACCCGCGTGGCTGAGGCTCTAGCAGCCTATCAAGCTGGTACGGAATGTACCAAGTACTCTTTACTCTTATACCACGTACACGTCTTTTCATTCCTGTAATATGTTTCCTCCCGTTATTTAGGTCAGCAAGCGCAACCTCAACCTAACCAGCCTGCGTGTACGTTCAAAATGTTTATGAACTGCAAGCCACAGACCTTCACCGGGACTGAAGGGGCTGTGGGACTCCTAAGATGGTTCGAGAAAGCAGAGTCCGTGTTTGCTATCTGTAACTGTCCGGCTGGGGACAGGGTGAAATATGCTGCGGGTACCTTGGCTGATGGTGCCCTAACATGGTGGAACGCCCAAGTGCAGTTGTTGGGCATTGATGCAGCGAATTCCACAACTTGGGAAGACTTTAAAGAACTGATCAGGGAGGAGTACTGTCCTCGGGACGAGGTCCAAAAGTTGGAAAACGAATACTACGACTTGAAGATGGTTGGATCTGAAGTCGAAGCGTATGTGAAGCGATCGTATGAACTGGCCGACATGTGCCCGAACTTGTCTCGGCCTATGTCCCGGAGGATTGAGTTATTCATCAAAGGGTTGCCTCCGCGTGTGAAGAGCTTGGTCACTGCAGCCCATCTCAATGATTTGACACATATCGTTCGTCTGACTCACAAGATTGTGGATCAAGAGGTGGAAAGCGATTCGTTACCCCCGCGTATTTCGGCCACTAAAGCTGCTACACCCACTGCCACTGCGTCCGCTAATGATAACAAGCGGAAGTGGAGTGATTATGACAAGGCATCCAGTGCTGGCCAGACTCAGAAAAGGCCAGACAACAGCAACCGCAACATCAGCCAGTCGTCTTCTGTCAATCAAGGCCAGGGAAGTGGTCAAAGTCAGGGCTCGTATGCAGGGAAGAAACCACAGTGTAATAAGTGTGGCTACCATCATTTCGGGCCATGTAGTCGCACATGTCGCAGGTGTGGTAAAGTGGGCCATGAGGCCAAGGATTGTAGGGCCTCACAGCCCAAACATCAGCAGCAACAGAACCAGCACAACCAGAGACAACAGGGACAACCGCCCCAGCAGAACCAGGGTCTTAGGAGGGGGTGCTATCAATGTGGGGACGAGGGTCACTTTAAGCGGGACTGCCCTCAGTTAAACCAGAACGCCAACGACAACAACCGCCCGAATAATAACAACGCTGGAAACAACAACAACAACGGCAACAACGGGGGAAATGGTGCTCGGGGCAGAGTGTTTCAGCTTGGAGCAGGGGATGCCAGGAATGACGGCAACGTTGTAACTGGTACGTTTCCTGTTAATGATCGTATTGCTTCTGTATTATTTGATTCGGGTGCCGATTGGAGTTACGTGTCCCTAGAGTTTAGTCAACGATTAGGGATAACCCCAACACCTTTAGAGGTTAAACAAGTAGTAGAATTAGCAGATGGTAAGACGATAGAAGCCTCAAATGTCCTCTTTGGATGCAAACTAGATCTCGTGGGTCAGGTGTTTGACATTGACCTCCTTCCCGTTACGCTCGGTAGTTTTGACATAGTGGTAGGCATGGATTGGTTGTCCAAGCACCAAGCAGAAATTCTATGTAAGGAGAAGATTGTGCGTATTCCTCTCCCTGATGGAGAGTCACTGTTGGTTTAAGGGCATCGTAGTGGGACGATGGTTGGGATTATCACGGCCATGCGTGCACAGCAGTATCTACAAAAGGGGTATCCTGCACTGTTAGCGTTAGTTACCAACGCTCAGTCTGAAGAGAGTAAGATAGAGGATCTACCAGTGGTGCGAGAATTCGCTGATGTGTTCCCAGAGGAACTACCAGGGCTACCTCCTCATCGTCAAGTAGAATTTCAGATTGATCTTTTGCCGGGAGCGGCCCCAATTGCTCGAGCTCCTTACCGTTTAGCACCTGGAGAGTTACAGGAACTGTCCAATCAATTGCAGGAGTTGTTGGATAGGGGTTTCATTCGACCCAGTTCTTCGCCTTGGGGAGCCCCAGTTCTGTTCGTGAAGAAGAAAGACGGGTCATTCCGTATGTGTATTGACTATCGAGAACTCAACAAGGTGACCATTAAGAACCGCTATCCGTTACCACGCATCGACGACTTGTTCGACCAGTTGCAAGGGTCAAGCTTCTATTCGAAGATCGACTTAAGGTCGGGTTATCACCAGGTAAGGGTTAGGGAAGAGGATGTTCCCAAGACAGCCTTTCGAACACGCTATGGACACTATGAGTTTTTGGTCATGCCGTTTGGATTGACCAATGCACCAGCGGTTTTCATGGATCTCATGAACCGCGTATGCAAGCCATATCTCGACGAGTTTGTTATAGTGTTTATTGACGACATCTTAGTCTATTCCAAGAACAAGGAAGATCACGAGCGTCACCTACGTCTCATCTTGGAACTCTTGAGAAGGGAGCAGTTGTATGCGAAATTTTCTAAGTGCGACTTTTGGATTCGAGAAGTGCACTTCCTTGGGCATGTTGTTAACGAGAAAGGGATACATGTGGATCCTGCGAAGGTGGATGCGGTTAAGAATTGGGCGGCACCGAAGACTCCGTCTGAGGTGCGACAATTTCTTGGTCTCGCAGGGTATTATCGAAGGTTCATTAAAGATTTCTCGAAAATCGCGCAACCTCTCACCTCACTGACACAGAAGAACACAGCGTACTCTTGGGGAACGAAGCAAGAAGAGGCCTTTCAGTTGTTAAAACAGAAACTTTGCAGTGCACCGATCTTGTCTTTACCAGAGGGCACCGAAGATTTTGTGGTATATTGTGACGCGTCAATTCAGGGTCTCGGTTGCGTGTTGATGCAACGCGAGAAGGTAATAGCTTATGCTTCTCGTCAGCTGAAGGTGCACGAGAAGAACTACACGACGCACGACTTGGAGTTAGGAGCGGTGGTATTTGCGTTGAAGATTTGGAGGCACTATCTGTACGGTACCAAATGCACCATCTACACCGACCATAGGAGTCTCCAGCACATCTTCGACCAGAAAGAGTTGAATATGCGACAACGACGATGGGTGGAGTTATTGAACGATTATGAATGTGCCATCAAGTATCATCCGGGCAAGGCGAACGTTGTAGCTGACGCCCTCAGCAGAAAGGATAATGCACCTAGGCGTGTGCGAGCATTACAACTAACGATTCAGTCCAACCTCCCTTCCCAGATACGAGACGCTCAGTTGGAAGCGTTGAAACCAGAGAACGTTCGAGCTGAAGCTTTACGTGGCTCGAGACAACGACTAGAACAGAAGGGAGATGGTGCTTACTACGTAACCGGACGCATCTGGGTTCCACTCTTTGGCAACTTACGAGAACTTGTAATGGAAGAGGCACATAAGTCACGCTACTCTGTACATCCGGGATCAGATAAGATGTACCACGACCTGAAAACTACCTACTGGTGGCCCAGCATGAAGGCTCATATAGCAACCTACGTCAGCAAATGTTTGACTTGTGCTAAAGTCAAAGCAGAACATCAAAAGCCCTCAGGTCTACTGCAGCAACCAGAGATACCCACATGGAAGTGGGAGCAGATCGCTATGGATTTCGTGACAGGACTACCAAGAACTCAGGCTGGGAATGACACTATTTGGGTGATTGTTGATCGCCTCACGAAATCAGCACACTTCCTAGCAATCAAGGAAACAGACAAGTTTTCTCAGCTGGCAGCAGTGTATCTTAAGGAAGTGGTTTCTAGGCATGGAGTGCCAACTTCTATCATTTCAGACCGTGATCCGCGTTTCACTTCAGAGTTATGGCAGTCAATGCATGAATCGTTTGGTTCCCAACTCGACATGAGTACCGCTTATCACCCACAGACGGATGGTCAAAGCGAGCGCACCATCCAAACACTCGAAGATATGCTTCGGGCATGCGTACTCGAATTTGGAAAAGGATGGGAGAAGCACCTACCGTTGATAGAATTCTCCTACAACAACAGCTACCATACAAGCATTAAGGCAGCTCCGTTCGAAGCACTGTACGGACGGAAATGTCGTTCACCTCTCTGTTGGCATGAGGTGGGGGATAGTCAGATCACAAGACCTGAGTTTGTTCTTGAAGCATCAGAAAGCATCGTGCAGATCAGAAACCGTATGGCTGCAGCTCGCGATCGTCAGAAAAGCTACGCTGACAAGCGTAGTAAACCGCTGGAATTCGAAGTTAATGACCGCGTTATGTTAAAGGTTTCACCCTGGAAGGGTGTGGTGCGTTTTGGGAAACGCGGCAAACTAAACCCTCGTTATGTAGGACCATTCAAAATTTTAGAACGGATTGGAAAGGTGGCCTACAGGTTGGAATTACCTGCTGAGTTGGGTAATGTCCATGATGTATTTCACGTATCGCAGCTAAAGAAGTGTTTGGTTGATGAAACACTAGTAGTACCATTTCAAGAGCTGAAGATAGACGACAAATTGCAGTTTGTCGAAGAACCTATTGAAATTATGGATCGGGAAGTTAAAGTTCGTAAGCACAGCCGCATACCGATTGTGAGAGTTCGTTGGAACTCAAGACGGGGTCCAGAATTCACGTGGGAACGCGAGGACCAGATGAAACTTAAGTATCCACATTTGTTCCCCACAGATCAGGCAGAACCTAGCAAACTTAATGTTGATGCAACTAGTGAATTTCGGGACGAAATTCCCATTCAAGTGGGGGATGATGTGACACCCCAAGAAAACTAGTGTACAATATAGCTTACGTTAGTGAGTGTATACCAAATTTCGGGACGAAATTTCCTTTTAGTTGGGGATACTGTGACAACACGCATTTCGAACCTATTTTGTGTAACGAAGCATGCTTATGTGATTCATTATAATTATTAATTGTTACGTTGTACGCGTTATGTGTTATGATTTTGTGATACGTGTTAGTGAATGTGTAAATGATATATTATATGGATACATGATCCGATCGCACAACAATCCCCACACCCACTCGACCGCATAACAACCCCGAATCACACAAGCCCTTTGGGCCGTAAAGCTTGTAATCGGACATTAAGGCAGCCCATGTTTGGGTTAGCCCATCCCCTTACTCGTATACATTTGTTGGATGGTCATTATCTCACACTTTTACACAACACATCCACGCATACCGAAACCCTAGCTCCCTCCCCTCCTCTTCGAACCCGACGGCAATCATTCCCCCTTCTCGCAACAATCGTTCCTTGAATCGGATCACCTTTGACAATCGGTTAGTGTTTTATGATTCTGTTACACGTTATTATGATCCATGTTTTGATATCATGATTAGGGTTGTAGACATAATTGTTGATGATGAACCATATGTGATGTTCTTGTAATCGGCCCACATATAGATTGAATGATAGGGTTCGTGAAATCGTCTTGTTATGAATACTAATGATTCGTGATGCATGCTAATATGTTTTGGTGTTATGATTATCGTTCTTGACTCGGTTAGAATTCATGTAAATTGGATGCTAGGATGCTTGTTTGATCTAGTATGTTGTGATGTTGTTCATATGAATCGGATTAGGGTTCATATGAAAGTCTGAAATAAAAACGGTTTTGATCGATGATGGCTTGAAAGGAAGTTGTTAGTTGATTGATGTAAACATGGAAACATTGAAACTGATTAATTGTTACAACCGATTGCTTGATTATTGGAATCATGGGACTAATCGCACAAGAGTATACACGAGCCCATTCGCACAAGCTGACCCGATCACACAAGACATCCGGCCGCACAAGATGTCTTGATCGCACAAGGTCATTGGGTTAGTTAACTGTTGGGCCGATGGACATGTTGGGTTGGGCTGGTCTGATCGCACAACCCACATAAATCGCACAAGTTGAGCTGGTATGCGGTTTGGGCCGGACAAGCCCAAAGACTAGTCGCACAACCCAGTTCACTCGCACAAAAGGTTACCAGTCGCACAAGATTTTATGAATCGCACAAAGTGTTATGTCCATTAACTGTTGGGCCGGATGAGTGATTTGGGCTGGTTAATCTAAGTGAATCGCACAAGATTGTTAATTGGTTATTGAATTGGGCCGTGATGTTTTTGGGCCGTTATGTGTTACTTTTTGGACCGGTACATGTTGTGGATCGCACAACATGTTGGGCCTACTGTCTTTATATGCTCTTGACTGTTAACGTACCAAACGTGTTACCATGAACTTTACGTGCTTATGACTTGTTAGTCTCTGTGTAAACATACGTGCTCTACTTGAACCCAACCTGACTTGTACGGTAATCCTGTTAGGTCGTGATTGACCACTTTTAATTCAAGTAACTTTGGTATAATCTGCCGAGCAAACCAAGGTGAGTTCATTGCATTTTCTCAAGCATGCGTCCCGGTGGTTTGGGACAATTGGTAAACATTTGGAAGGGAAACTTGGGGTAAATAACCGAAACATAGAAACAATCATTTACCGGATTGCCTGTAAGGCAATGGGGTAATTAGTTGATAGCGCTATTAGGTTTGGCACCCTCACACCGGGCCGTAAGGACGGGCGTGAACTAATTACTGGGACAACTTGTAACGCGGATATAAGACCTCCTACAGCTTGTCAAGGTTGTTTGATACCTTGACTTTGACCAATGCCTGTAAGGCATTGGGGTTAGGCATTCCCATCATTGACGCTGCATACGGTACAATAAACGAATTAACAACGATATCAGAACCAAACAACGAGTTGATTTAACTAATATCTGGTAACTTCACACGTAAGCAACACCTTGAACTCACCAGCGTAGTCTGACACACTTGTTTGCATGCTTGTAGGTCGTTAACTTTGGAAAATGGACTTGCTATCTGGGCGTGCTGGAGTGGTCATGGATCGAAGCTGCTGGATCATTTATAATTGACACATTGGTTTTAAGTTTATTTTGAAACAATTACTAAACGACTTATCATATGCTTCCGCTACATAACTCTTGTGAATTAATATTGTGTTTGACATTTAATCTTGGCGATCAATGACATGTTTTATTTAAGTATTTACTATTGGTTCAATGTGATTGGTGGCTCAGACTCTGATGTGTAACACGCCTCGCGGGGTTTCCGCAGGTGGTATTTTGGGGGTGTTACATAATATATAGGCGTTGGAAGGCCAAAATGAGGAAGACAAGTAGGTTATATGAACAAAACAATGTACAACATCATGAAGCGACGTTCAACAACCATATATAATAACCAAAAATCCATTAAGTACATACTCATAAACAAAGCCTTAATGCAACATCCATGTGGCTCAAATAAGAGAGATATAGGCTTTAGATAACAAATCATTGTACAACACCACGAAACCAAAGTACTACAACAATGAGCACACAAAAAAAACCCAAAAGCAAAATGCACAAAGCAAAACGTAACACGATTTCAAGATAAACAGCAGATCCCTGCCATAGCTGCAACAAAGGTTGCCACACCCAATAATCTTCATCGGATGAGCGCACAATCATCTTCATCGAAGGTGTAGATCTCTCGAAAAAGACTGCACTGAACAATGGTTGAACAGCGGCCCGATGTAGTGCCAGTGCGATTGTGCGATGGGTGGAGCGGTGGAGTTGACAAGCAGAAATGAAGGAGGATGTTTATATACCAAATCAATGTACAACACCACAAAACCAAAGTAAAACAACAATGAGCCCAAATAAACCCAAAAGCGCAATCTACAACACCACAATATAAAGAAAAGTTACAAATTAATATTATATAAATTGTTTAATATAGATTAATCACTACAAATAAAAATCCATTAGGTGGCATACAAAAAGTGTCATAAAAAACCAAAAAAGTGCCTCATATGCATAAAATGCAACATATAAATTACATCAAATAAGTCGTAAAATCAACCCTTTTCGGTACTAATGTTGGAAAAAAAAACATGCTTCTTTGTTTACTTTTAATTTTTAGGATCAAAAGAGCTTAAACGCACAAAAGAAACAAATTAACAGAAGAAACCAACACAAATACAAAGAAGAAGGATTGACACGACTAGCTGAACTCCTATCCACATCCAAACCAACAAAAATAACAAAAATAGAATCTTAGGCATGGGGCCGTGTCCACCGGGCATGGGGTCGTGCATAGTCAAGATTCCCTACAGCAAAAGACAAACTAACACGGGGTTGTGCCAACTCAACATGGGTCGTGGTCAACTCTAAGATTCGCAAAATCTGAGATAGTACATCAATTACAATCACCACGGGGCCGTGTTCTGCCACCACGAGGCGTGTTAGTACAAGACCTGACATCTGCAGTTAATGAAGGGAGAAAAAGTGAGGACCACTGGGCCGTGCCAGGAGGGCACGGGGCCGTGTGAATGATCTATTTCCAGTTATAAGTAGGGGTGCTTGGTTTCATTCCAACTCATCCCTTGGCAAACCATTTCTCTCACACTTTCCGTCAGTCCACCACCACTACAACACCAACACACACCACCATCATCCATTTTTCATCTTTTAGAGCGTGTAGTAC
This sequence comes from Helianthus annuus, assembly GCF_002127325.2. Taxonomy (NCBI): domain Eukaryota; kingdom Viridiplantae; phylum Streptophyta; class Magnoliopsida; order Asterales; family Asteraceae; genus Helianthus; species Helianthus annuus. The sequence continues at coordinate 174,239,363 of NC_035442.2, read as the reverse complement.
TCTCGGGATCCAAGATCGATCGTAAGAGTTCTTGTCAAACAAATGTCATGCTTGGCTAAATCTCTTACATCACTTGGTGAAGACGAATCTTTTATGTATTACTTTTGGTTTCCAATCTTTAGAAACTTTTTATTTAGGTATGTATTAATGCCTTTAATAACTAGTTTTTTATATTAAAGGTGAATTTACTTAATCATTTCATCATGTTTTGTGGATTCACTCATACGTGTCTTTACGGTATATATAAAGCGCATTAACTGCCTGGAAGGGGGTGAGAAGGGTGTTTGCGTAAAGTTCTTGCCTTGTTCAGTGTATAGATCGTGCGAGGACCTGATTCAAGCTTAGTAGGACTTCCCTTGAAGCAGATAGCATCAAATCGGGGGGAAGTAAGAACAGCTTGTAATCACTAATCTATAAACTACTATTAAAACATTAACCCGACCTTGCGGGACTGTATCCCTGCTGACTCAGACCAACAGGTTGAGGGTAACGTCGCCTGAAAGGGGGCTTACCATTTTTCGCATTAATAACTTACTTAATTGACTTTCAATAATCCGATCTTGCGGGACTATATACCTGCTGACTCAGACCAATAGGTTGAGGGTAACGTTGTCTGGAAGAGAGGCTACCACTATAACTAAGATAATCTCTTAAAAAGCCTAAAGTGCGGAAATCATCAAAGGATACATAAAAGAGGAGTTGGAACCAAGTGATTCCTTCTTGTCTATTTGTTTTTCTTACATTTTCATTTTTATTTTCTAGTTTATCTTTTAAAACTTTCAGAACTTTTATCAAAACTTGGTTAGATTAGACGTTAACGATAAGCCGGTATTAAAATCTCTTGTGTCCTTGGACGACCTCGGTATCTTACCATCGCTATACTACGTCTACGGTGGGTGCACTTGCCGTAACGTGTGTAGAGTGATAGTATTATATCCTGTTTTATAAATTTAAAGCTTGATTCGAGAGTAAAAAGTGCTTAAAATATATCTAAAAATTATACACACCCGCACACACGTCAAGTTTTTGGTGCCGTTGCCGGGGACACAATGATTTTGAGAAAGCTTAAAATTAGCGGCCTAATCAAATTTTGTACATTTTTCAAAACTGCACCCCCGTTTTCAATTTTTTTTTTATTTTACAGTAGGTTTGACACGGGGCCGTGCCACTTGGCCATGCTCTCGTGCTGCAAAAATATCCAGAAAAACTTTTCAAAACGCCTAGATACAGACTTACCCACGAGGCCGGGGTCATCATTCTGTTTAATTTTAATTTTCTGTTTTCCGATCCCGCTGCTCGGTAATCTTATGGGTGTCTTCCAATACAATGAATTACTACTCAGAAGATTACTGCTACTATATTGAGGATGATTATGAGGAACCATATTGTACCATTTGCGGTGAATCCATTCATTACAACATTGTTACCTTTTTCAGCTATTACCCTTATACACCACATATGAAGAACCAAGGTTTAAGCTCGCAAAGTCAAGCTTTAACTGGGATACTAATCCGTTTGAAACATACGACACGCCACCAATATTTTTCCCGAAGCCGAAAACCGTATACAAAGTCTCAAGAATTTAGAGCTCTTAATTAATAGATCTCGCGAAAAGGAGGAGACCATTTGTACAAAAGAGGTAATAATCGAAGAGGTAAAAATAGAAGAAACACAAAACAAAAAACTCACGCATGAACCAAACCACAAAGAAGGTAAGTCTAAAAGTAATGAGTTTAAAATAGAACAAAACTTTTAAGAAATTCACTTTTACAACCGTCTTTTGAAAATCATTGTTTGGTATCTTCTCATGCCAAGTTTTTAAAAGAGTTAAACCTTACTACTAAAATCGAAGAATTAGTTAGCATTGCATTAACAAATGATCAAACTTCGCTAATACAAGATGAACACCATGAACTAAACATAAAACCAGTACCATGTTTTTTCAAAACATCTTTGTTAGTAATGTGCTAATTGATAAAGATCTTTGTGTAAACATAATGCCAAACTATATTTTCGAAAAATTAGGTACTAGTGGTTTTTCTCTTCTTAAAATCCCTATTTTTCTCTCTAACCGAAAAATGATAAAAGCCACGGGAATGGTTGAGGATGTCTTAATTCAAACAAACGAAACGGGAGTACCAACTGACTTTATCATCCTAGATGATGTTCTCCTCGTGTTGGGACAATCGTTCACAAAAACCCATCAAACCTTAGTCAACCGGAAGCAAAACAACATACCACTTCAATTTGGGGCTGACAAAAGGTATGCCAATCTTGACCAATCAATGAAATATCCAATTGGCAATGAGACCCCCTAATTGAAGATGAAGCAAAGCCATCCGATTCGGTAGAAACAGAGGAACAACTCGTCGAAGAGGAAGACATCATTAAACAAACCTTTTCGGCCATCAATCTTAATAAAGAAGAAAATAAGCGGTCCCTTGAAGGCCCACTATCACTTGAACTCAAGGAGCTACCAAAAGGTCTAGAATACGCATTCTTAAACGAACATGGCAAGCTCCCCGTCATCATTTCTTCAAAACTAACACTTTTTGAAAATGAAAAATTAATAAAACTTTTGAAAAAAACTGTCCTTCCATGTGCACACACAAAATTTTAATGGAAGATGACTATAAAACGTTAATACAACCACAAAGAAGAGTAAATCCAAACGTACAAGAAGTGGTTAAAAATGATGTCATCAAGCTACTAGACGCTGGACTTATCTACCATATCTCCGATAACCCATGGGTAAGTCCCGTCCAAGTAGTACCAAAAAAGGGAGGTATGCGGTAGTAACTAATGAAAAAAATGAACTTATACCAACAAGAACCGTCACCAGATGGAGAGTTTGTATTGACTATCGTAAATTAAACGAGGCAACAAGGAAATACCACTTTCCTTTACCAATCATCAACCAAATGCTAGAAAGACTATCCGGTCATAAATTATATTGTTTTTTAGATGGTTTCTCCGGGTATTTTCAAATTCCCATAGCACCGGAGGACCAAGAAAAAACAACCTTTACATGTCCCTATGGAACTTTTGCTTATCGACACGCGCCTTTTAGTCTATGCAATGCCCCCACAACATTTCAACATTGCATAGGGGCTATCTTCCACGACATAATAGAAAAAACCATGGAAGTTTTCGTGGACGATTTTTCTATCTTTAGAGATTCATTTGACCAATGCCTCGATAATCCTGAACGAATGCTATCCCGATGTGAGGAGACTAACCTCGCCCTTAACTAGGAAAAATGCCATTTCATGGTAACTGAAGGAATATTACTCGGTCATAAAATCTCAAGCGAGGGAATGGAATTTGATCGAGCAAAAATAGATACTATTTCCCGATTACCTCCCCCATCCTCTGTTCGAGCCATTCGAAGTTTCCTAGGGCATGCCGGATTCTATAGGCTATTTATCAAAGACTTTTCAAAAATCTCTAGACATCTAACAAAATACTTGAAAAAGATGCCCCATTCATCTTTGACAAGGAATGCAATATGGCTTTTCTTGCACTAAAAGAAATGATAGTCAACGCACCAATCATGATAGCACCCGATTGGAAACTACCTTTTGGAATCATGAGCAACGCGAGCGACTTTGCAATTGGAGCTGTCTTAGGACAAAGAAAAGAAAAACACTTTCACCCAATACACTATGTAAGTAAAACTCTTAACGATGCCCAAGAAAATTATACAACCACCCAAAAAGAGTTACTAGCCGTAGTATTGCTTTTGATAAATTTCGTTCCTATCTTATGCTTTCTAAAACAGTAGTCTATACGGACCAGGCCGCCATTCAATACTTTTTCATAAAACAAGACGCTAAACCATGTTTAATCCGGTGGATTCTTCTTCTCCAAGAATTCGACATTGAAATAAAAGATAAACGAGGAGCCGAAAACACCGCTGCCGATCACTTATCTTGCTTAGAAGATCCCGCTTTGGAGCTAACTTGGGAAAAGCTCATCAATGAAAAGTTTCCCATCGAATCCTTAGAAATGATCGAATATCAAGAAGAACCATGGTACACCGACTATGTTAACTACCTCGCTAGTGGCATTTTAGTCAAAGGTTGGTCACATCATCAAAGAAAAAAATTCTTTGCCGATGCAAAACACTATTTTTGAGAAGATCCATATCTTTTTAGAATATGTGCCAACCAACTTATCCGAAGATGCGTCCATGGTCAAGAAGCAAGAAAGATTCTTAGCCATTGTCACGAGGGACAGTATGGAGGACATCATGGAGCCATGAACACTGCACGTAAGGTATTCGATTAAGGATTTTATTTGCCAGCCATCCATAAGGACGCACACAATTTAATTAAAACATGCGACACATGCCAACAAATAGGTAATATCTCGTCAAGAAATGAAATGCCTCAAAATGACATTCTTATTTGTGAAATCTTTTATGTTTGGGGTATGGATTTTATGGGATCTTTCCCACCGTCAAAAGGGAACAAATATATTCTTGTGGCAGTTGATTACATGTCCAAGTGGGCCGAAGCCGAAGCTCTTCCAACTAACGATGGGAGAGTTGTGGTAAAATTCCTAAAACGATTATTCTCTCATTTCGGCACTCCAAAAGCACTTATCAGTGATAGAGATACCCATTTTTGCAATTATCAATTAAACAAAATTTTATCAAAATATGGGGTCAATCACCATCTTTCAACCGCCTCTCATCCTCAAGCCAACGGTCAGGCCGAAGTAACCAATCGAGGGTTAAAAAGAATCTTAGAGAAAACTGTGGGTCAAAATAAAAAAGATTAGACAGATAAATTAGACGATGCTTTATGGGCCTTCCGAACAGCCTATAAAACACCAATAGGCACTACCCCATATAAGCTCGTCTTTGGAAAAAATTGTCACCTCCCAGTAGAAATTGCACACAAAGAATACTGGGCACTAAAAAATGTAAACTGAGACCAAGAAACTTCCGGTAAAAATCGATTTTATCAGTTAAATGAATTTGATGAAATGAGAAATCAAGAACACTCCAACTCTGAAATTTATAAGGAATGCATAAAAAACTTACACGATAAAATAAGCAAACCTAATGAATTTTAGGAAGGGGATCAAGTGTTCTTGTTTACCTCAAGACTTCGGTTATTTCTCAAAAAACTCAAGTCATTGTGGTCGGGACCTTTTTCCATTACCCAAATCTTTCCACATGGAGCCGTAGAAATTAAGCGTCCAAACAGTGAACCTTTCAAGGTGAATGGACAAAGGCTTAAGCTTTACAAAGGCTTTCTTGAGGATGAGGAAGTTTAAGTAACACTTCAAGAGGTAGATAGTTCATCCCCTCGGGGAGCACCTGTGTTGTTTGTTAAGAAAAAGGATGGGTCGATGCGTACGTGTATCGATTATTGGGAGTTGAATAAGGTCAAAATCAAAAATCGATACCCATTACCAAGGATTGATGATCTGTTTGATCAACTTAAAGGAGCTCGATATTTATCTAAGATTGATTTATGCTCAGGATATCATCAAGTGAAAGTACAGGAAGAGGACATCCCTAAAACTGCTTTCAGAACTAGATATGGTCATTACGAGTTCATAGACAGGTCATTCGGTTTAACGAATGCTCCGGCAGCATTCATGGACATGATGATCATAATATGTAAATCGTACCTGGATAAATTTGTAATTGTCATCATAGACGGTATACATATTTACTCCAAGAGCGAGGAAGAGCATTCCAAGCATCTACATGTACTTCTAACATTGTTGAGAAAAGAGAAGCTTTATGCTAAATTTTCTAAGTGTGAATTCTTGTTGCAAGAAGTGAAATTTTTAGGACATTTGATTAATCATGAAAGAATTCATGTAGATCCCTCAAAGATCGAGGCAATTACTAAATGCAAAGTCCTTAAGTCATCTACAGAAGTCAGAAGTTTCCTAGGGTTAGCAGGATACCATCAACGGTTTATTCAAGACTTCTCAAAGATAGTCGTTCAGTTAACCAAGTTAACATGCAAGTCAGTTAAGTTTGAATGGGGACCCAAGTAGGAAGAAGCCTTTACAACCTTGAAGCAAAAATTAACAAACGCACCGATACTTGCATTACAAGAAGGAACTGAGAATTTTGTAGTCTTTTTTGATGCTTCTAGATTAGGATTAGGATACGTTTTGATGCAACGTGACATGGTGATTATTTACGCATCTAGGAAACTAAAGAAGCATGAAGAAAATTATACAACTCATGATTTAGAGCTAGGAGCGATAATTTTTGCCCTTTAAAATTTGGAGACGTTATTTGTATGGTAGTAAGTTTACCATCTTTACAGATAATAAAATATTAAAATACATTTTTGGGCGAAAAGAATTAAACATGAGGCAAAGACGATGGATGGAGATTTTATGTGACTATGATTGTGATATCCAATATCACGAAGGTAAAGCTAATGTAGTAGCTGATGCTTTAAGTCGTAAGTATCATGAAAAGCCGAAACGGGCACGTGCTCTCAGATTACATCTACAAATAGAGTTAATGGATCAATTGAAGAGTACCCAAGAAACAACAATCAAGGATGATGCTGAAGGATTAAAAGGAATGATGAAGGATTTAGAAAAAGGAACTGATGGAATTTTGCGATTCCATAAGAAAAAAATTTGGGTACCTATCCAAGGAAACCTACAAGTAAGAATTTTGGAGGAAGCTCATAAGTCTAGGTATAAGATGCATCCTTGTAGTGACAAGATGTATTAACATTTGAGGAATATTTTCTGGTGGATAGGAATGAAGAAAGATATAGCTAGTTACGTTTCTAAATGTCTAACTTGTCACAAGTTAAAGCTAAAATCAGAAACCTTCAGGTTTACTTCAACAATTAGAAATGCCAGTTCCCGAAATGAGAATTGATAACAATGGATTTTGTTACTAAATTACCCAAAACAAGAAAGGGTGACGACACAATCTGGGTTATTGTGGATCGACTCACCAAGTCAGCTCATTTTCTACCCATGAAGGAACCCTTTAGTATGGAGAGATTAGCTAAGCTATATGTAGATGAGATAGTTTCATTAAAATTAAGTACAGCTTATCACCCCCAAACAGATGGACACATAAGAAAAAAATTTGGGTACCTATCCAAGGGAACCTACAAGAAAGAATTTTGGAGGAAGCTCATAAGTCTAGGTATAAGATGCATCCTTGTAGTGACAAGATGTATTAACATTTGAGGAATAATTTCTGGTAGATAGGAATGAAGAAAGATATAGCTAGTTACGTTTCTAAATGTCTAACTTGTCACAAGTTAAAGCTAAAATCAGAAACCTTCAGGTTTACTTCAACAATTAGAAATGCCAGTTCCCGAAATGGGAATTGATAACAATGGATTTTGTTACTAAATTACCCAAAACAAGAAAGGGTGACGACACAATCTGGGTTATTGTGGATCGACTCACCAAGTCAGCTCATTTTCTACCCATGAAGGAAACCTTTAGTATGGAGAGATTAGCTAAGCTATATGTAGATGAGATAGTTTCATTAAAATTAAGTACAGCTTATCACCCCCAAACAGATGGACAAAGTGAAAGGGCAATCCAAACGTTAGAAGACATGCTAAGAGCATGTGTAATAGATTTTAGAGGAAATTGGGATGATCACTTACCATTAATAGAGTTCTCCAATAACAATAGTTATCATACAAACATTAATGCTGCTCCATTTGAAGCACTTTATGGACGAAAGTGCCGAACTCCAGTATGTTGGGCAGAAATAGGAGAAAATCAATTATCAGGTCCAGAGATTGTGCAAGAAACAACTAATAAAGTAATTCAAATCAAGGAAAGATTAAAAACAGCACGAGATCGTCAAAAGAGCTATGCTGATCATAGACGTAAACCATTGGAATTTCAAGTTGCAGATAAAGTGCTATTAAAAGTTTCTCCTTGGAAAGGAGTAGTCCAATTCAGTAAGAAAGGAAAGTTAAGCCCGAGATATGTTGGACCATTTCAAGTTATCCAACGAATAGGACCAGTAGCTTATCAGCTATAGTTACCAGAAGAAATGGAGAAGAAATGGCAGGTACACATTATACATGATGTATTTCATGTATGTAACCTAAAGAAATATTTAGCTGATGAATCCTTTATTGTACCTCTTCAAGACATAGAGGTAAATGAGAAACTGAAGTTTGTTGAGAAACCTCTACAAATTGAAGATAGAAAGATTAAGAATCTCAAGCGCAAGAGGTTAGTTCTAGTCAAAGTGAAGTGGAATTCGAAAAGAGGACCGGAGTATACATAGGAGCTAGAGTCAGAAATGAACCAAAAGTATCCTCACTTATTTCAATGAATCTCGAGGATGAGATTTAAAACATGGTAGGGAGGATGTAACAACCCTCAAAAAGATCCCACAACAATCTGTAATCGAAACCCTAAACGTGTATGACGAGACCCTGCATGAAAAATAAAAAAATAAAGTTTTTATGGTTATCGCGGGGCACGGCAACCTTATAAAGATCCCTCGCAGACCGTGAGGATCCTGTAAACCGCCTGAGACACGTGTCGGACACATGTCGTCCACGTGTAAAGTCTACCCTTTGTGTCATGCCAGCTATGCCCTAGGTAGGGACTCTCACGGGGCGCGACAAGATAACCCTAGGTTATCACGAGGCCTGAGACTCTTTTCAGTCAGCTATCAATTGAGAGAAATTTAGACATTCTTACCTGTTTAATTCCTTTTCTTTTTCTCTCTCGACACACTGCTATTATACCCAAATATATGAAGTGCTAAAACTCTGCCCGTAATCAGAGTACTAACTCGAATCACTGGTGCGGTACCCTGTCCGATCGATTGAAACCTAGCCAACTGATGTTTAAGTGTTGCCTATATATGGCTATACTTTGTCATTCGTTGTAGGTTTTGATCTCGTGATTATCTTTTGTGTTTAATTATGAATCCAAGCATTAAACCAGAAGGCTAGTATCAAAACCCTAAATCTACAATGTGAGTCATTCTCTTTTATAAAATGATTTCAAAACCCTAAATGTTTTGTAGTTATATTACAGTGATTAATTCTTTGTAATCTTACTAGGAAACTACTGTCGGTATGTGGGGTTTTGAATACATTAGTCAATAAGCTTTGCTATTTGGACAACAGGTTAGGCAAATGGTGATATGACCATAGTCACAAGAACTGTCGTGTGACAAATACCATTAAAGTGGTCTCTTTGCTATTGAACAACGAGGTAGCCAATAGTAATATTGTGAGATATAAACAACTGTAAAAACTCATAATACTGTAATTAGAACAATGTGTTTTTGCACAACTGAATGAACTCATTAGTATTTTTTGCTGATTAAATGTTTTCAAAACGCGTTTTAGGTGATTTACTGTGAAGAGAAGAAAAAGTGCTATGAAGCACTCAAGCTTAAATAAGTGGATATGTAAACATGAATAAAACGTGTTCTGTAATCAAGGGTTTATCCGTTGGAAAAATCCTTTATGTAAATACGGGTTTTATCCCACAACTTATGAAACGAAAATTTGGTGTTTTGAACTTTGATATTTTTCCTGGCACCCGGTCCTGATAAGTTTTCTGCTGCGAATTTAATAAACACCGATACCACTTGTATCTGCTCACGGCTCTCGCCTAGGGAAAGGTCGGGGGTTGTGACAACCTGCATGAACAAGAATATCATGGGCATATTTACATTGAGTCAAAATTAGGCTATTGGAGGTGTAAGCAACTTCAAGCCCTAAGAAATAGTTGATATTCCCAAGGTCTTTGATTGCAAACTCTTGATGTAACCAAGACATGAAGGTGGTGATGGTTGTCTGGTGACTGCCTGTAAGGATGAGATCATCAACATAGACAAGTAGATACATGATGCATCTCTGCCTGTTATAAATAAACAGTGAGGTTTCGGCACGACTACATACAAAACCATTAGAGAACATTGTTTAATTTGCAAACATATTTAGGGAACTTAGGGTTGACAAAACTCGGTGGGTGTTCCATAAAGACAGACTCACTGAGATGACCATATAGGAATGCATTGTTGACATCCAATTGATAATGGCCAAGGATAAAACAATATGTATTGTAGACGCTCTAACAACCGGGCTGAAGGTGTGTGTAAAATCTAATCCTGGTATTTGACTAAAGCCTTGAGCTACAAGACGGCTTTATAACGATCTATTGCACCATCGGCTTTATGTTTTACCAGAAATAACCATTTTGCTCCAACAACATTATTGAGCTACAAGACAGGCTTCTAACACATTGTTTAGGTTATGTAAAGGGTATTAAGGCATAAGTAACTCGGATTTGGTTTCGGAAATGTCGTGAATATCGCTATGCTCGATTGTAAAATTACGTATTTCTTAAATAAAATATAAGATTTATTAAATACGGAAACAATCGAAAGTTCACAACCATGGGAATGTTGCTAATGTTACAATGGATATCATTAAAATGATCAATAAGAACCTCATAATATCTATCATCATTTTCATTACCATTAAAGGATATTATAACATCATCATCCTTTTCAACATCCAAAATGACCATATGACTATCTTTCGGTTGAAGAATAAAATTACTTACCTCAGTTGTTTCCGATGAATCATCATATCTTGAATTTGCTTATGTAATTTCATCCCCATGTATATCTTCAATTTCATCAAATTCTGAAATCCCAATTTCATAAGACTTGTTCGTTTCCATTGTCTCCACTCCTATTCTTGTTGTCCAGTCTTGATTCCACTTAACTGGATCCAATTTCAGAATCATTTCTTGTATCGTGGCCCTAAAAATTGCATCCTTCAATTTTAAACTTATGCCAATAATGTGATGTGGCTTGAGAACTTCACTGATTTCCGATTTAAGACCGTAAATGAAAAGATATACAACATAATCTTTTGAAAATTCTGTTGAGAAATCAACCATTTTAAGCAAAGTCCCAAATACCACACAGTAATCTTGGACTGCAACTTCTTGTCTCAAGGACATAATCTGGTCCCATGCTTCTTCCATGGTGTTATGATGATTTCTTGATTTTTCAACGTTGTTGTGAATCAATGGAGTTAATGGTTGCTAACAAATGACTACAAATTCAGTCCCCTTAGTTATCAAAAATACAATTAAGTTCCTAGACTAATTGACATGTAACAATGAGTAATGAGTTGTGTTTTTTCTCTGGTTAATAAAGTTTGCTTTCTTGGCTGGCCAATAAAAAATGTATTTATTTTGTCAATTTTCGTTTAGTTAAGAAGTTTTTGCCGTTTTGGCTTTAGGCTTTTGTATCACAAGATACAAAAAAAAAAGTTTATTCGTTGCTAAAGACCATACGGGGTGGCCGGTTAGAAATTGATCACCTCCTTTGGATCTATAAATTTATACGCAATATACTTTTAATTTATTCACTATCTATAACTATTTTATTGAGATGTTCTTTCGATGTATATCTCAGCATGTTGCAAACTTTGATTATTTTTTTTTATATTCTAATTGATTTATTTGTTTGTCTCAAACTAAGAAGCGAATTATTCTTAGGATAGATGGGAATCTACGCCAATTTTAGAGAACGTCTTTTGGCTTTTTTTGTCAAAAGAAATTATTAATTTTCTAACACTAGACGTCTTTTTATTGTATGATTTAATAATATATATTGGATTATCGTCTTATGCTTTAACTTATAGTAATGATAACTGCAAAGTTTTCATAAACCATTTAACATTTTAAATTGAAACTACTGTATAAGATAGTTGAATAACCAAATAACTTTAGGCAACCAGCTTAGAAGACACATGACAAATGGAAAAGAAACGCCTCAACATTGAGACCGATCGAGCTAGCTAGAAGCGTACGGCAACATTGTAACTGTGTTTTTATCGCAACCATAAAAGTCACAATAAGATTGCCATGTTAACATGAACACAGTAATAATGCTAACCATGAACGCTACAATCTTCCATGAATATTCAACAAAACTGCCGATAGTCGTTAAAACTAGTAGCAACCAAAGTGCTAGCTTCTTCAAGAGCAAATATATCTTCGTCCTTAGTCGGCTCTCATAAACTTTGTTTATTTCATCTATCACTAGCCGCAACTTGGATTTCCCTTTGGTTTTCATTGTCGATGTAGAGCCGCTCATCCCTTTGAAGAGTCTGGCAACTTTAGCCGCACCCATGTCACCTATGATAACATTTTGACTTTTGAGGTAAGTGGCATCATCCTTATTAGTGACGAGCCCACACATTAAATCCATGTATTCACTAAGTGGGAAACTATCCGAGTTGGCCGTCACTGTCTCGTAAGCAACCAAATTTCTTAATATGACTTCAGAGTCTGTATTCAAAGTAAGTGTTGGCAGGTAAATATTTTTCCCGTCGATGCGTATATCTTGAATTCCTTCGTTTTCTTCTAGGCTGTGAAAATGGAACCCAGCTTTACAATGAAGTTCTGAAGCAGGAGGGATGAGAGTTTTACTTTTCGAGAAAGCTTCTAGAAAGGAGACAGTTTGTAAATATGCTTGAACAATCTCTTTCTGTGGAATTTTTGAATTGATATTCGGAAGATTTCCTGCAGTTGGTGTCTTCGTAGGAACTTTGTCGGGCTGATAATCAATTGGTGTCTCAGGCTTAGGAAATTTGTAACGCTGATCATCTTTGGGAGGTTCATCAGAGAGTTTGACGTTGTTTACAATTGAATAATACATATAATGGAGAAGGTGGTCTACACTAGAAGGAGCTTGTGACTTCGAACACAACTTAAGTGGTGAATGGATCTCACAAAAGACTCGAAACACGGAAGGTGAAAAGTCATCGACTGAACTGGAGGAACTAGGTGATGAAACATTGAAACAATCGACGACAAACTTCAACACCATAACCGGAATTTGATTCTCTACCATCAATATATCTTTTGCCACCATTCTTTTCTTTGCATCATAAACTAGATTTTGCCTATGAGGACCTTCACGTAACAATTCCCACCTATTTTGATTGTCCACAGCCTCTGGAATCTGTCCATCTGGATAGAAAGTCTTCTTTATAACATCTTCAAGGGATTGTCTAGTTTCAAATGCTTTGTTCAATAAAAAAGGTATATGCTCAGATAGTGGATTATTATAGTTACCGAACAGATTAAACAAGAAGAAACAATCAATGGCAAAAATCCTAGCCAATGATTCATCATCATCTTCTAGGAACATGTCATAACATGAACGAACACTGGGGACAAAGTTTCGAACATCATTGACAAAGCTGTCATAATTCTTAACACCGAAAGATTGTAGGGTGTCTCTCATGACTGCAAGTTTTTTCTGCTCCATCTTCTTGTATGGCCACTGTCGAAAGTGATGGATCGGACCTAGCCCGATCTGCTGTGGTTCATACGCCTCGGGTTTTGTTTGGGTTATAGTTTCAGGTAATTTGAATATTGAAACAGAAGGGGATTCATCATCAATTTTGAGCTGATTATTAAAAATGCCGTCAATTTCAACAACCCATGTATGCTCTTTAGGGTCTGAAATCAACACTGTATCTGTTGTGGAGGCCATATATATGATGATGATTATGATGATAAAGCTATAGATGGTGGTACTTAGGATGCATTAACTATGCAAATGTGATGTGTTTATATAATGTATTAGTAGATGTGAACTTTGTGCCACTTGTAATTTAAAAACGTCAATTTGTCTAATTAACTATTAATCCCGTTAATCATGCATTGCTTTTATAATTAGATAAAGTTATATAAAAAGACTTGATGCAGTTCTAGAAATTAATTACGTCACCAAACCTAGCGTCACACTCCATTGCTTGCTCGTCTATTTTTTGGAGTTATCTTTCGTTAACTTGTACATTTTATTTCTCAATTCAAATAAAGAGATACTAGGTTAGTACCCCGCGTGTCACACGGATTGAATAAATATAATTTTATACATTAAATAATAAAAAAATTTATATCTTAAAAAAAACACATGTGTTGCATAGGTTGAATAAAACTGCGTATTACAAAGGTTGAATAAAATTGTGTATTATATAAGTTGAATAAAATGTAATTTAATTGGTTAACACATACAGTCATCAAAACATGTCTTTAAAAATGAATTTCGATGTACTATTTATTAATTATAACTTATAAAGGAAAACAAAAAATAGTTAGCCTCAATGAATGATACGTGTCACTCATACGTTTGTTTTATTATATAGTATAGATATAGATTCGTAGACTATACTCATAAAAGTTATTTAGTTTAGAATTAATGGAGAGAAAAAAAAGCTTAGCCATTCAAAAAAAAATATAAGTTATTTTATTAATAATTTTTGTTTTATATAAGGCATTCGTAGACTACAAAGAATCTAATTTAACGATCATTATTTTATATTTAAAATAGAAATCAGATTATTATTTTCTAGCATACCCATTTATTCACCCAACAACAAATTATAACCCGTAATATATTAAGCTATGAATTATAATATAATAATATGTCAGTAAATGGGTAAATTTAAAATAATCGACTTTCAATAATAAATATTTTTAAATTTAATATAATCAATAATTTTAGTATTATATAATAAAGATTAGATTTCATTTAATATTATCCTTTAATTGAGAATTGATGATTAACATTTATCCTCAAAATTTTAAATTATTTAATTTAATCAGAAAAAATAGATAGTCTGAATAAATGACATGTGTCACTTATATGTTTCTTTTATTATATAGTAAGATATATATTGTGAAACATGTAGTGTCCTATTTCTCTAGCGGTGATTTATTGGTAACTTGTATAGGTATAATGCTTAATTTTAATGGTATTTGTTTTTCTTTTTTCTGAAAATACTTTATCTGTGTTTGTATTATGTGGTCTTCAAAACTAGTATTAAGTCCTTTGCGTTGTGGCAGGAACGCGTCAATCCACAATAAAAACCCGGTCAACTAAAACAAGAAACGAAGCGCACAAAATTGATTGTATATTAACAAGCATAGACGCATAGTGCCAAAATTACAATTAATCCTTTTAGAACCTAACGCACCATTGCTTATATATATGCTAATATAATACAAAATGTGCATGTATATATATGCTAATATAATACAAAATTCACAATCACTATTTCAACTCCGTTATACATTAAACCCTATTCTGTATTTTTAAATTACTTTGGATCTTCATAACGTATATGAAGCGCGTCAATAGCTACTTGCAAGTATTCTTGTTTTTTTATAATGCTAGATTGCTAGCCACCTTTTCTATTAATTCATTAATTTTTCCGCGACAATCATACATCCCGACATCTTCAAGGACTTATCGATCTTTACTCGAATTATACATTCTTAAAGAAAATATACATAAATAAGATTGTAGTTAAATTAAAGAGTAAGACGAAAAACATCTTGCAAGATAAAGCAAACTCATTATTAGGGGTGCAAACGAGCTGAGCCGAGCCCGAGCTCGATTAACTTATGAGAACTCGGGCTTGAGCTCAGCTCATTGGTATTTTCTCAAGCTCGAGCTCGGCTTGGGCTCGGCTCGTTTATTATCTATTAATTGACATAAAGAGCTTTGTTGAGCAACCAAACCTGATTGGGATGGACAGGATCTTCGAAACCTGGAGGCTGTTCGACATACACCTCTTCTTGAACTATCCCATGAAGAAAAGCACTTTTCACATCCATCTGGTAGACTTTGAATCCTTTGAATGATGCATAAGCAAGAAAGATCCGAATAGCTTCCAGACGAGCAACTGGTGCATAGACTTCATTGTATCAATCCCCTCGATTTGACGAAATTCCTGAACGACCAATCTTGCCTTGTTACGAATAACCACTCCACGGTCGTCCTTCTTGCATTTGAAAACCCATCGAGTGCCAATTTTCTTGTAGTTCTCTGGTCTTTCAACAAGCTTCCAAACACCAAGCTTTTGAAATTGCTGCAGTTCCTCCTGCATGGCTTCAACCCAAGCATTATCTTTCAAAGCTTCTTTCCACGATTTTGGTTCTTCTTGTGACACATAACACGCGAAGGACCAGTCATTCTGAAGACCAGATTCTCTTATGGCTGAATACAAACCAGCATTCTGGTTGTTTCTCAGCTGATTACGCGTCTGCACACCGCGATGGACATCTCCTATAATATTCTGCTGGGGATGGGTATCATGAATCCTCATTTCAGGATTTTCTGACACACGTGCATTGATACCCAAATTATTAAGATTAAGATCAACAACCAACTCCACACCAGGAATGTGTGTAGAGGTGGATGCATTCCCTTCAGCAGTGTCTACATTCTGCACATGAGGTGTATCAGCAGAGGCACCTTGAACAGGAGCAACTGGAGCTGAAGATCCTTCTGCTGCATCATGATATTCATCATCTTCCGAAGACTCATTGTAATCAGCAGCATCTTCAAATACCTCATTTTGAACCGTATTGTTAACCGATGAAGAGCCTTGTGGGTCAACAAGAACAGGTCTAACCAATGGCGAGACAGTAGCATTGTCGCTTTCAAACAACATTCTAGCAGCTGCTGATTCTTCGTCAAAGGTTGGCAGATTGAAGGAGTCAAAAAGTCCATCATAATCGAACATCCACGGATCACCCGGAGCCCTAACAGGACTCGTGTACCTTTGAACCCTCACCTCACTCCATAGCTCAATCTTTTTGGTAGCCAGATTCCAAACACGAAAATTCGGAGTAGCATATCCAAGGAAGAAACCCTCGATAGCTTTCGCTCCAAACTTTCCATCCGGCTCAATCATAGTACATGGAGCACCAAACGGTTCTAGGTAAAAAAGATCCGGTTTCCTTTTCTGAAGGAGTTCTAAGCAAGTTTTGCCATGTCTCTTTACTCTAAGAACTCGGTTTAATGTGTAGCATGCAGTCGATACAGCCTCCCCCCAGAATTGAACAGGGAGTTCCGACTCTACTAACATTGTTCTTGCAGTTTCGATTATCGTCCGATTCTTCCTCTCCGCGACACCATTTTGTTGTGGAGTATAACGAGAACTGTATTCATGAAGGATGCCTTTAGAAGTACAGAACTCATCCATAACTTGATTCTTGAATTCAGTACCATTGTTGCTTCGGATCCTCTTCACTTTCAACGAATAGAGATTCTCCAACATAGTAAGAAGATCCTTGAGGATGCCAGGAGTTTCACTCTTGTGTGCCATGAAGGATACCCAAGAAAATCTAGAATAATCATCTGTAACCACTAAACAATAAGCATCTCCGAATGTTGTCTTGTGCTTCATAGGTCCAAAAAGGTCCATATGAAGACGTTCGAGAGGTATGCTGACAGTGTTGATTTTCTTCAAAGGGTGAGACTTCTTTGTTTGCTTCCCTTTTTGGCACGAGACACAGATATCTTGTAAATGAAAACTTCTCACAGGCACACCATTCACAAGATTGTTTTTCACCAAATGGTTCATTTTCCTCAAGTGAATGTGCCCCATTCTTCTGTGCCAAGATATAGACTCCTTTTCTGTGGCTTTTGAGACAAAGCAAGTGACTTGTGCAGATGTTGTAATCGCTTGGCTCATGTCGAGAATATAAAGATCATTAACTCTCGGAGCCGATAAGAGAATCCATTCTTGTGGAATTTTGAACCTAGGTTTAAGCACATAACAACCGGCATCATCAAAATGCACGGTGAACTTTTTATCGCAGATTTGCGACACACTGAGAAGATTATGATCAATTTGACGAACATAATTGATCTTATCAAAGCACACAATACCATTGGAGATACTTCCCTCTCCAGTGATGTATCCGCCTTTGTCTCCCGCAAATGCGACATAGCCTCCTCTAATATTTCTCACGTCGTACAGAAGCCGTAAGTCGCCAGTCATGTGCCTGGATGCTCCACTATCAACAATCCAATGACTATTAATAGTTCCTCCTGGAACACCCTGCACATATCGTTCAAAGATCAGTTGAGGATGGGGACCCAAGCCTTAGTGGTCTTGGGTCGTCCCTGAGCATCACGAAACGTGATCTCGATTTGTTGATGATTCTCAAAAACATTAGCTCCCCCTGAACTATCACCCGCTTTAGGTTTCCAAGTTTCTTTTTGCCTACCAGATTGAGTGTTGTAAACTGTTTTTGAAGATTCTGGTTTTAATGGTTGTGACACACTTGGTTCCCTTTTAGCTGTTTTAACTTCAGATTTCAAAGCTTTCTCAACAGTTTTTATGTTCTTACGTCGTAGTTTCGTTTCTTGTTCCTTAATTGTTTGTTTATCATGTTTTGGTGAAACTGACCGACGTTGAGGATGAATCTTTTCAGGTGGTGCTTTCTCAACAAATTTTTCTTTTGGAGCGTTTGGGCAATTTTTGATGATATGCCCAAATTCTCCACATTTAAAGCATGTTCTCCTTTCAACGAATTTAGGAGAATTTGATTGACAATGAGATGTCGAACTCGTGGAACCTGAGGTACTAGCCCTTTCATCACACCCATTTGTATGTTGAGTGTAATTGTTATCATTGTTACGTTTTAAGATCGTGACTTGTTGCACAAAATCGGTGTTTGATTTGTTCTCAAAAGTCTCAATCTTATCAGTACCCTTAGATGACACGAATTTGACATCTATTGCTTTCTTTTGGAACGGAGCTCCTTTTGTTTCAGATTTCATTTTAGAGACATTAGGCTTTTGAGCTCTCTTGACTGATTGTTTACCATTAGAAGCACTAGGTTGTTGAGTGGTTGGGGATTTTTGATTACCAAACTGTTTTCTAATCTCAGCCCTAGGAATTGGATCACACTGTGTTACAACAATTCCCGGAAGTGTTTTTCCAAAAAATTTGTTTGTGTTGTCTTCAAAGACTTTATCAATCAAAGATTGATTTACATTTTTAATTGGGAAATCGTGATCTGAGTAGATTTTATCACCTGCAACCAACGTATACAACACATTACTGCTTTTAACAGTAGACACATATTTCTTATCAACTTTGACAGAATCAATCACTTGTTTCTTAACAGATGGGACATCAGGAGTATCAGGATCACAAAGAATGTGATTCTCTCGTGGAATAACTACTCCTTTCATCTTGTTAAGTGATTTATCCTGATCACTTACATCCAATTCTGATTCATCATCCGATGTCTCATAGTCCTCGATAATTGGAGGA
The DNA here is from genome assembly GCF_002127325.2 of Helianthus annuus. Classification (NCBI taxonomy): domain Eukaryota; kingdom Viridiplantae; phylum Streptophyta; class Magnoliopsida; order Asterales; family Asteraceae; genus Helianthus; species Helianthus annuus. Next base: position 174,220,248 of record NC_035442.2, on the reverse strand, counting down.
CTTTGCTTCATGGATGCTGAAGTTTCTTGTTGCTTAGAGGATGTGTTTGAAGAATTGTCCGGTTTGAACCCTAGGCCAGTAGAAAATTCCTCAAAATTCAGAGTCACACTGGGTTCATACCGTGGCATATCTTCCTCATCAGGCATCTTGGTATAGTTATGCCTCAAAGGGGGCGGACATTTCGTATATCCTATGCCTTTCTGATTTCCCTTCAGTTGTTGAACATCGATGATGTGATCAAGCACAAATCGGGAGTTAGAATAACTTTCCAATTTTTGTTTGATCGCATCATGCTCGCATTGGGCAATGGCTAGTTGCTTCTTGGTTTCCTCCACAATGTTAATGTACTCATTTATACTTACTTGTTTATGGTAAACCACTTTGTTCACTTCGGACACGCTTTTCTTTAATGTTTCGATTACAGATTTAAATTCTTTTTCGTTCCGAGTTAAAGCCATATTTGCCTATTTGCATTTTGAAAGTTCAATAACCAAATTTTGATTATGACTATGAAGCTTTTCTAATTCAAGCTTCATATCTGCACATGATTTACAAACACTAGGAGCAGGGGGTTCAGAATTAACCTGACTTGAAGAGGCTGAGACATTTGCCATAAAGGCAGTTTGAAAAGAAAAAGCTCCATCTTCAGAAAAGAACTTCTCCATTTCCTTAGATGCAGTAGCAGCCTTCTTGATCAGAATTGATTTCTGGCATATGAGCTCATCAGCTTCATTCAGTAGATCTTCAACATCAGCACCTCCTTCTTCTTTCACATCAGGCTCAGACTGATTATCCCCAGAAATAGAGCCTTCTTCATCAGAACTTCCAGAATAACCAGAACTGTCATCACTCTCAGAAAACTCTTCTTTATGAACATGCTTGATGTGATTGATGATCTTTGCATAGCAAGTTGTTCCACCTCCTTGATCACCTTCTCCAAACTGTACAGACCAGTCACATCCTTCATCAGCTTGAACAGTCAAAGCCCGATTGGGATTTGATGGTCCAGACTGGCTCTGATTGTTGTTGACTGCCACAATCCTCCTGTTACGGTTTTCTTGCTGGGCATTCACATTCGAAGTACTCGTCTGGTTTCTGAAAGGGTTATGATTGCCTTGTTTTGTTGGTCGAGTGCACTCACGTTTGAAGTGCCCTTTCTCGCCACAATTGAAGCATGTTACAGCGTTTATATCAAACCCGTACTTCGTATCCCTTTTGCCTTCCAACGAAGTTCTTCCAGTTCGAGCCATGAAGTCTTTTGCTCTTCTAACCGCACTAGCAAAAGCCCACTTGATATCCATCAACTCCATTTCATCCTTGCCGATCTATTGATAATCTTCTTTGGTCATATTGATGTTTCCAATTTGACCTGCCACCAACCCACAATAAGCACTGACCATTGTATTAATGATTTCCATATGCTCCTTTGCTACTTCAATGCTAAATTGTGAGAGGTTTGAAGTATCGACTCTGATCGTGTTAGGGTTGTGGGGTGGGGGATTGTTGGCATAATGAGCTTGTTGTTGTGGTTGTGACTGTGGTGTGGGTATTGACTGTGACAGATAGGTGCTTTGATCAAACTGTGGTTGAGCCGTTGTAACTTGAGGTGTAGGAATGGTTTGTGAAAGATAGGCACTTTGATCCCATTGTGGTTGTGCTTGATTGAACTTTTGAAACGGAGAAGAGTTTGTATTGGATACAAACGCCGTTTGAAGCTTCGGTTGTTGAACGGAACTAGAACTAGCTGAAGGACCAAAACCAGGCAAATACATTTCTGTATTTTGAGGAGGTGCAGCTGCAATTCTTTTAGCCTTCCTAATTTCTTCTTCATTCTTGTGCTCTAACTTCTGAATGAATTCATAGAGACTAGCATTGGCTGCATCCAGTGCACCCGTATGTTTCAGAAGCTCAATGAATGGACTCCACTTAGGAGGTAGAGCATCAGCAAACCGTGCAATCATATCTTGATGGGTAGCATTAACATTGTAAGAACTCATTTCACTAATCAAATGATAGAAACGTGAAGTCATATCATTTAGGGTCTCATTTTCCAAGAACTGAAATGATTCAAACTCTTTCTTTAACAGATCATGCCGAGTCTTCCTGGACGCTGCATTCCCTTCTCCTCTCGCCACCAATGCATCCCATAGGCTTTTCGTGGTCTTACAATACCCAAATTGATGATAGATTTCTTTGTGAAGTGCTTGTGTAAGTATGGCAAACGCCTTTTTCTCCAAGTCATAAGCTTTCTTATCATCCTCAAGCATATTAGCATAACCCGCTGAAGTTGATGCTGCTGTTTCGAGGGCAGGGTTGACCGCATTAATGAAACACGTCCAAAGTTCGGTGCTTTGCCCTTGAACATACGTGTGGAAACGTCCTTTCCATGATGGATAATCATTCATGTGATTTAGCTTTGGCGGGCGATTGTTGCTACCCGTCTCACTCTCGCTCAACAGTAGATTTTGAATACTTTGGTTTTGATTTGATACCAAAGCCCATTGACTCGCACTTATGGACGGTTGTTGTTGAGGTATGGAGTTTGCTAAGTAAGACGCCATAGATGTCTGATTTGAACTTTGACCTGGTCGTGGGTCAGTAGTCCAGCCCCAAGGACTTGTACAACTCATTTTCGATGACTACTAGCTGAAAAACTGAACAAACACTTGAGAACACACTGTTAAGATGAACTTGCAAACCTTCTGTTGAAAACTTACAACTTTCTTAACGAAACTGAAATGGCTTTGACGAAACAACAGTCGACGAGACAGATCCTGTTTCTTCAAAGAAGTTTGAGGAAACAGATATGTGATTCGTCAAAGGGACCTTTGGCGAAACAGACTTTGATTCGTCGAAGGGACCTTTGGCGAATTAGATTTGATTCGTCGAAGGGATCTTTGGCGAAACACTTTTCAGTTTCGTCAAAGAGACCTTTGGCGAGATGCTTTCTGTTTCGTTGACTTTGTGTTTCGTTCAGATCTGATTCGTCAAAAAGAGGTTGTCAGAGGTTGGTAAAAGTTGGTGAAAAGTTTATACCCAACCTGTCTAACTCACACGATTTTCCACCTTCTTTTTCACCTACTTAGAAGTATGGTGGATAAAAGAGAATGGTCAAACACTTTTCAAAACATACAATCTTATCTTTTGAATTAAAAAGTCACCTTTTACAAGAACAACTTGAATTTCTTATGAAGATATGAAGAACTCTTGAACCACCTGAGAATTTTATAAATTTTAAAAACTAAACTTGACTAAAATTTCCAACAAAAACCAACTTGTAAATATGTAGACACACTAACAAGCACGGTTTTCACTAAAATTTTAGCAAGAACACCGAAAAGTCAAGAGTTCAGAAACCAAATTTCCAGAAAGATATGAAGTTTTAAGAACCAAATTCTGATAAAAACACTACAACTTGTTCAACAACCCGAACTATGTTTGATTTTAAACAAGGATAAGAGCCAACGCTCTGATACCACTTGTAGGTTCCTAAATCGGAGGATCAATTTTCACTACCAAATCCTTGTTTATAGCAAACAAAGTTAAGTGTGCGGAATCCACTTAACTTAGCCAATCAAACATAGAACAAGACAAACACAAGGTTAACCAAAGAAACACAATCGTTTGATTAACTGGATGAGATCTGGTAACTGATACAAACACAGTTCTTACAAGCTTCAAGGGTAAACTCTCATCTCTAAACTAAACTGTGAACATTCTGTGCCTTATATAGCAGATGGGCTGTAATGCTTGACGAATCAGAACATGGGCCGACGAAACAGAAGTTAGCCCAGAAACAAGCCTAACAATCAACGAATCACATTTGATTCGTTGACTACCTTGACGAAACACAAACCAAATCAACAAGTCTGTTTCGTCGACATCTCTTTGACGAAACAGACCTGTTTCGCCAAGGCCTGCAAAATGGTGAGCTGTTTCTGCAAACTGTTATGCACAAACAGATGGCACAGACTGTATAAAAACATGACAGAATTACCCTTAGATGCGACATGCATTGTTTTACGACAAATACATATAAAGAGAGACAAACATGTCAGACACAAGCGGATAGGAGGATATCCGACTTGGTTGACTGCGAATACAGACTCGATAATTAATAAAGACCGTACAAAATACGAAAATACATACAAGACTAGTGACAGACACAAAAAGTGCATCAACACTGATTTGTTTCAAAAGTTTCCTCCTCTAATTGAGGTTGTAAATCCACTGTTTTATGTACATCCTGCCGATAGCAAAAAAAAAAAAAAAAAAAAATTAGAGACATTATCGCATTCGGGAAACGATGTACAAATGCATAGCGACTATATAAATCATATACCTCATCAAGAGTATCGAAAACCAGTCCAGTTACATCACTAGCTGCTTCTTTCTCAAACCTGAAATCCATGTCTAAGTCTTTTCTTAACTCTACTTCAGCATCCGAACCGCTATGTGTGACTAAGTACCCATTTGCATCAATATCGTCAATCAGATTTGTTTTTAAAGTCTCCTCCTCTAGTTGAACTTCTGAATCCATTAGCTTGTGCGTGTCCTGCATTGACTAAAGCAAGAACATATTGGAACCAAAAAATTGATGATTAAGATAGGAAAAAAAGTGTTGTTAATTCTAGTTAGTTACATCTATTACATGCAAATCTTCCCAATGATTATTGGTTTAAAAGGAATATACTAATAGTTTAAGAATGAGAATGGGGGATTATTACAACGAATATCCTTTTGAGAGAATTGGGTTCTTTCTTTAAGCCATGAATTTAGTGAAATTGGAGTCATGGCTAACTAGAATTACTACAAACAATTACTGTTTGGTGGGAAACTATAGGCTAACATCAAATATTGGAGTCATGGCGGCCCACAATTAATGTGTGGTGGGAAATTGATGAAGGAATTAATGTGCGGTGGGAAATTGATGAAGGATGTAAGATAGTTTTTTACGTCTTTGATCGATTGCTAGGATTGCAAATTGAATAACAATTTCTTGAAGGCAAGTCTTTGGACGTGGTTTTGATGATCGGCAGAGGCAGTAGGGATATGAAAATCAAAGTGGGCTAAATAAATGGAGAGAAATTAGGAGAACAAAAGAATAAAAATCATTTTTTTAAGAAAACATAATGAAAACTACGTAGTTTTGAGGGTTTCACATGTAAGGTTAGGTGCTTAACAACACCATATTCACTTTCCCCTATGTTATTACTAGGTATGAATTATGTAGGAACTAGATTCACTTTCTATAAAATATAATTATAAAGTATATAATAACGAGACCCTTGTTCTTCATAGGAAATATCATAGTACAATACCCATTGCAATAACTAAATAAAAAGAATATAAAATATAATTTTATATACCAATCTTGATTCAAGTCGCATCCCTGGTGGGTCCTTCACGCGCATTTGATAGCATCCTAGACTCGAGTATTCATCATCTTGAGTCTTGAAAAATACTCCTTGACTGCAACAAAGAGCACACTGAAACGTTGACGATTTTGGTTGAGGCACGTGTTCAATACGCTTCCCTTAAAACAAATTTCACGCCTCTACAAAAGACGACGGGACTGTTTCCCAGGATACAACAGCCGAAGCAGTATGTACTGCCGAAGATGGCTCACGCGCTCGAGGTTACACCGGGTAATTGTAGTGTTTGAACTTATGGAACAAATAATATGATGGTGGTGGAAAACAAGTAGAGAATACTCCTCTCTCTAGTTGGTCTTCACAAAAAGAAGCACATAACCTACTAATTGTACAAGAGTTAAGGATTAGTGAAAGGTTTTACTTAATTAGTCACTTAATTAGAGACTTAAAAAGTCTAATAAAATTAATTAAATGTCACCTACTCAAGAGTTTCTCTTTTATTCACCACATGAAAATTCTAATTAATATTTATAATTTCATTAAATTATAAATATATTAAGTATCCATTCACCAAATTTTCAACAATCCCCCACATGAATGGAGATCATTCAAAACACATAAAATTTCCAATGAAACCTCGACAGTTGAGTTTTGCATACGATAGGTAGGTGTTACCCTTTGAACCTTCGCTCATGAAATGCACTTAGCCCACTAGCTCTGAGTAGACATCGATGTCTTTGAACCCGCCTGCCGTTTGTGTAGACGACAATACACTTCACACAAGACTCTCCTTAGTTGGGCCATCTTCTCATAGTCGTGCCCAATAATGGTCTTGGAACACTTTCCAGGTTCTGCGAGAGCTCCACGAATTGTGCCCTCAATTCCATTCGAAGCGACCCCACTTCTCTCTAACATAAGTGCTTCTCCTTAGATCATTAAAAGCATTGTGGTTATCGTGATTTATCCAAATCATTTACCACATATTATGCTTCGCCTCACTCTTTGTCACTAAATATCATAGGAATAGACTAGGACGTATTTAAACACCCTTTTATACTTTAGGGGTATGTATAACTATATATACTAGTTTATGCATATCATTTATGCCCCCATAGTGACCACTCTTAGGCATATGAGTTAGTTGTCCTATTGAACTTAAATCTTGGGATCTACAGTCAACTAAGTTAGGTTTCCGGCACATACCCTTTTTCATGGGCTTTAGTCTCATTCCACAACTTGATCTCTAATAAACCCTCAAGTTATTGGATCTATAACATTATCTTTGACTTTGTCTAGTCACTACAAATAACTTTACTTATTTGAGATAAGTTGTCATGATGTGTTCTTAACTCAAGTTAATTTTGCTTATTGTCACTTTCTAACTGACTAATATTCTATTTTACCCCGGCGATTTAGGAGCCACCACTGAATTTCGGGAATATTGGGGAAACCTCTTTTGACTGTTATTTTCTTAAAAAATAAAAAAAACTATGTATATCTATTTTTCATATCATTTTTCTAACCAAAAAAAAAAAGAAATTATTCTTCTCCACATTCTTTAGACAATTTTTCTTCAAAAAAAAATTATACCCTTCTCTTCACATCTCAAAATGAATCTATTGAAACCTTCACCATTTGCGTTCTATTCATTAATCTCTGACAATGAAGATGGCGAGAGGACGAGACAGAATTTTCGATTTGTACTACTGTGGTCGCGTTCTCTATAAACCAAAATAAAGACACCGCGTCAATACGCCAATTATAAAACGACTTTTGGCTTTTTTGTCAAAGTAAATTATTATCATTCAACACTTGTCGTATTTTAGTAAATAATTTAATAATATATCTTGGAATATTGTCTTATGCTTTAACTTATAGTAATGAACTAATGATAACTATATTTTTTCCATAAACCATTTAACCTTAAAATTGGAACTATAAAATAGTTGAATAACCAAATAGGTTTTGGCAACCAGCTTAGAAAACATGACAATTGGAAAAGAAACACCTCAACCAAGGTTACAAATGAAACATGAAGCTTAAGTATGATGATAATTCGAAAGATATTGAGACCGATCGAGCTGGCTAGAAGTGAACGGCAAAAATGTGACTATCTGTTTATCACAACCATCAAAGTCACAATAAGATTGGCATGTTAACATCAACACACTAATAATGCTAACCATGAGCACACCAATCTTCCATGAACAGCCGGTAATCGCTAAAACCACTAGTAACCAACGTGCGAGCTTTTTCAAGAGCAAATATGTCTTCATCGTCAATCGACTCTCATTTATCTTGTTAATTTCATCGATCCCTACCTGTAACTACCTGCAATTGGGATTTCCATTTAGTTTTCATTGTTGATATAGAGCTGCTCATTCATGTGAAGAGTTTGGCAACTTCATCCGCACCCATGTCACCTATGATAACACTCTGACATTTGAGGTATTTGGCATCATCCTTGTTCATAATGAGTGCGCACATCAAACCCATGTATTCACTAAGTGGAAAGCTATCCAAGTTGGCCGTCACTACTTCGTAGGAAACCAAATTTCTTAATATGACTTCGGAGCCTTTGTTCAAAGTAAGTCTTGGAGTAAATATCTTTCCTGATGATGCATATATTTTGAATGTCTTCGTCTTCTTCTATGCTGTAAAAATTGAATCCAGCTTTATCATGAAGTTTAGAAGCTATTGGGGCGAGAATATCACTTTGGGTGAAAATTTCAAGAATGGAGACAATTTGGTAAAATGCTTGAGCAATCTCTATATTTGTAATTTTTGGATCGAAATTTTTTCGAAATGTTTCCAGCCGCTCGTGTCTTAGGCTTATTGTTGGGCTGATCATCTTCATGAACTTCCATATTGTAATATTATTATATATTCTTATGTTCACATTAAAGTTAATGGAAACAAGAAGCAACTAGTAGTGGACCCGTCCGGTGGATGGGTTTTATTAAAGTTGTAATGATGAAAATTTTTATTTATAATTATATGTATAGTATGACCTTATCAAATGAGTTCAAACTAACGTGTATAATATGCCCAAGAACGAAAAAAGCAAGGTTGGAGACAATTTCAATAACTAAGATTGCAATGAGTTTTCAAGTTGAACGTCGACTATTAAAACATAAAAACACAAATAGCTAGCTTAAATAAAACACCAAGTAATAATGTACGGTAAAAAAAGCGAAAAAATGTGTGGAATGTTTCATTAAACACACATCCTCTGCTCATTATATTTTTGTGGCTTCTGTCTTGATCTCTTAGGTCTTTGTCCACGATATTCATTTGTTGCATGTTCGACATTTGATGTGGTAGAAATTGTGTGACTATCGGTGTTTGCCCCCCTCTCCTGTAGAAATAACACGCTTTGTTATTTCATTCTCAACAAATAGCTGAGTTGTTACAAAAACACTATAAATACAAAATAATTTGTTTCTAATAGAACTTATAGACAATATTTAACAAAAATATGAAGATGTCATAGTAGATGAGAGAGATGGAATGCGTGGTCCCCATAACGCTTCTTCTACCATTCCCATTCATCAGTTGTGATCCTTGCAAGCAATTTAGCACCTTCATGAATATAGGAGATCCTTCATTAACAAATGTTACTTGAATTACGTATTCCCAGAATTCCTTCAAACTAAGAATTCATTTCTTGATTTCCATGATCATCAATCCACGAGTTTGTACCATTTCTCCTGCACACCAGTCACTCCCATTTGTATCTCGATTATCATATGAAGTGGCATCTGAAATCCCCAATACTTGAATGCATTAACGGTGTTTGTAAGGTTACAAAACTGAAACTAAAATGATTGATCTAATGATTTGTTGGTTACCTCTATTTGTGGAATTTCTTTCAATGACCTATCAGAAATTTGGCACATGAATCTCTTAGAACAACATGCAATGCACAGATCCATTAAAATTCATGTTTGCATAGAACAAATCTTTCAATGAATGAGTTGGGCAAAGCGTCATTTACATACGAGTCGGGTCAGATCTACCCAAAAAAACTCTTTATTTCCAATTCTTGAAAGATGTTAATAAAGAGGGTGTCCAGCCAACTCGGGCCTGCGTCGACCATGTGCGACCGCGCATGCCAGAGCCTTGTACAGAGAGTTTGCTTTTTTAAAATAATGAATGCCCTAAAAATGATTTCAAATTTTATATTATACAAAAATATGTATTAATAATACACTTTACAAACCCGTTCGACCCGATTCCTTTTTAGGGTTTAAAATTTTGCGGCTGCATTGTCTAACCAGGTGAAATACAACTACGACAGGTGCACGTTGTCATTCAAGCTCAATAATGACTGGCTCCAACATGTTATACATACAAAATGCATACTTCGACTTTGCTTAAAATCTCGAACTTGTATTTGCAACAACTGAATTAATTATTTACTTTCTACATTTGTTTTTTGTTACAAATAAATTCTATTTTTAATAAACTGTTAAAAGTAATTAATAACTTTGGTCCAATTTTCGTTATGCTTATACTAAGCATACTGGTCTGTTTTTTCTTTTCTTTGCATTTTTACAAGAAAAATGGGTTGTTTGTAATAAAAAAAACACCTACTATAATTTGACATCTAGGGGTTGTGTGGATACGAAATGATTATCTAATATCCAATAATCATAGTCAGAACTTTGGTCCAATTTTGGTTATCCTTATAGTAAGCATACTGGTCTGTTTTTTCTTTTCTTTGCATTTTTACAAGAAAAATGGGTTGTTTGTAATAAAAAAAACACCTACTATAATTTGACATCTAGGGGTTGTGTGGATACGAAATGATTATCTAATATCCAATAATCATAGTCAGATAGTCGACTGCAATCCATTGGGAATAGCCCAATAGTGTTGGTGAGTTAGATAAGGTGTAAAATAGGTGGAGGTTATGGGTTCAATCCCCATGACATGCAAGTTTAGCCATTCAAAAAAAAAAGGAAAAAAAAAAAGATAGTCGACTGCAATATAATGGGCTCTTATGCTGTTTGAATTTGTAATAATCAGTTGTCGCAAAAACTAATTACTTAGGCTCCTAAATAAGATAAATGGGAAAAAAATAAACCTTAAGGAAGTGTCACCACCAATTCTTGCTCTCACATTTTCATGACTCTCACCGTGCCTGGTAAGCAAAATTCTAAAGGTGTCAAATGCGTCTTCACCTGCGAAAAAGTAAATTTATATTAATGCAAAGTATTAACTCTAGTTTATTATTTAAGATGATGTTAACAGACTCATTATAACCGTTACTTAAAAACTAAAAGAGAACACAAAAAAAAGAAGATAACATAGCTTTGATCACCTACTGAAGAGGTAAGGTCCCAAAAACCTCATATGAAGTACTTGGGACCATACCACAACCTCATCTCTTAGCCCTCTTTTAACCTTGTGCGGCCGCGCAACTGGTCCTACAGAGAGAGCTTAAGAGAAAGATAACAAGAAACACTTGTGCGATAAAAGGAAAATCATGAATCCTTGCGCCGTCATAACAAACAAAGGATGAGAATCCTAAGTTAGACATTTCCGCTTAATAATACCCAGACTTGGATATTATTTACTCAAACTGACACCACACGGTAAAGAGTCACACTAGATTATGGCCTTGATCTTCTAAGAAGACTCAACCATGCATCACTAGACAGTTATAACCGTCTGGACACGTGTCATCACCCCCAGGCCATCCTGGGATCACGATGATGGCATGGAAATGAGGAAAAACCTCCATTTGCCCACTTTCCACGTGGCATTCCCCCAGCCTTTGATTAAGATTGCGATCCGTGTGCTCTCACGATCCGATCAAAAGAGATAACGGAAGAAAATAACCGCTTACGAGGTTAGCATCTTCCGTTAACTTTTCACCAATGGGTTTTCCCGCCTAAACTCCCGGCTATAAATAAGAAGGTAATTTAGGTATGAAATTCAAGTCACACACACTTCGTCAATACTTCTTCTTCTTCTTCTTCTTCTTCTTCTTCATAAACGCATACTTATTCTCACGCCGGAGTCGGGTCAAGGAGAGAACCTCCGTCCTCCCCTTGACGAGACTAACGGTGCTCTGTTTTGCAGCATTCACCGGAGAAGAGGATCTGTCCATCCGAATCGAGCGAGAGAGAACCACCCTTTTATGTAGAATATGACCCCCTAGTTAATCTGATTCCGGTCGATTAATTAGTGTTTCTTCATTGGCACCCACCGATCCCTCTGTTTCATCCATCTTTCTCGTTTTCGATTCACTTTGTTAATTCCATTTACAAATGGAAGAAAATTCAGCTCATCAGCAGCATGGCCCTCGGCCAAATTTTGTGAACAACACTCAGGTTGACGGTCTCGTCGAAGAAGCATCAGACGTTAACGAAATACAATTTGCTGATAATCACCCAAACGAGCCTGTCACCCCAGGGGTACAACCGGAAATTCCTATGAGTTCAATTTTGCCTCCAGGAGAAACCCCAATCTCCTGGTATGTCAGATCTCAGGGGGCATTAAATGTTGTGTATACACAACTGTGTGCACAAGCTGCCCCCCAAACACAACCACGGAGACCTGTATCCCGTACCAGCACACCGTCGGTAATTCATGTTTCACAACATGCCGGTCCATCCAGAGTTCAGATCGAAGACACTAAGGTCTACTCTAGATCTCCTTCGAGATACGAGTATACTCAGTCAGAAAATCATCGAAGAGAATATCGAGACGAGGTGCACCCTCATCGAAGAGCATCGGTTCATACCAGGTTGGGCTCTCAACGAAATACCCACACCAGTGAGTATGATTCGACTTACCTTGTAAGCGAAAATACTAGCGTGTTTAGTCGACTCCAGCCAAATTACAACAAGTGTAGACCACGTGCGGTCTACAATCCGGAGGCCGAGCACAACTATGATCTAATATATCGTCCTGCTGAAGCAGCAGAAAATTCAAAGTTTATAAGTGAAATTGCTCTGACTCCGCTAGAGAAGGAGAAGCTCCCGTCCACCGTAGGAAAGTTCAACGGAATGACGGACCCTGACGACCATTTACGAGTCTTTACAAGCGCAGGGCTGGTAAGAGGCTGGACCCTACCCATGTGGTGCCACCTTTTCATACAGACCCTTACTGGCGCTGCGAGAATATGGTTTGACAACTTGCCCACTGGAAAAATCACGTCGTGGAAGGATTTACGCGACAAGTTTCTAGTTCATTTCAGCCAACAGAGGCGGTCAATTCGAGACACTTCAGATGTAATGAACATTTGGCGCCATGATGATGAAAGTCTGGAGGATTTCATCACGCGCTACAATAAGGAGGTACTCGAGATAGGGGACGTACATGAGCAGCTAATTCGCGACCAATTCAAGTACGCAGTTAGGTGCGATGATATGATAAAGGTCTTGTCTGGGACAGAAGGACTTCCGAAGAGTTGGGAGAAAGTGAGGGCGGCGTCCAAAGTTTATGCGCAAACATAAAAAAATCTCACTACCAATAGACCTCCACCACCGCATAACCGTCCCTCAGATCTGGGCTCAAGCGGTGGAAGAAAGTTTTAAGAAGAATTGGCGTGATTCTGGCTCAGGGAACTATTCGTCCGAAGATGCTCGGACCACAATCAACAAACTTACCGCGCAAAGGGAGGCCAAACAGGAGAATAGGGAGAGACAATGGACCCCCTTAACTAAAAAACCCTGCAGAAGTCCTGAGCACAGAAGATTACCAGTTCAAACCTCCGCCACCCATGAAAAACAAGCGTGGACAAGATCCAAGTCAGTATTGTGAATACCACAAGGACAATGGGCATACTACAAACAACTGCATCTCTCTGCGCACTGAGATAGAAAAGGCGCTTAAGAGTGGTGAGCTCACTCACCTCCTACAAAACGTGCGCAAAGAGATTAAGCAAATCACTCGAGGCGAAGAAGGCCCGAGCAAAAAAGCAAAGAACTGAGCAGCAACTCAATGCTTTTCCTGCGGAACAAAGCAGATCCTACAGTTATCAAATTTAAGCAGAAAATAAATTGTAAGTTAAGAAACATGTAATTATTTTCAATAGATTCTATAAACGGCCTCTGCGCCTTATCTCGAAATAAACAACAGTTTCTATTATTCTTATGTTGTTATTACAAAGTGCATGCAATTTCTTTTGGTAAGCGCAAAAACAGTATGGTAAAAATAATACAAAGTCTCATGAACGGCCAGTGATTACATCACTCAACGCCATACGTTCACACATGAGCCTCATACCACTTTCATTTGCCTTACCTGATTAAAGTCATTGTACACATGCAAGATATTGTAAAACAAACAAAACAAACATATCAAATTACACGGCAGTGTATCATCGTTACTAGCGCAGCAGCGCATTAACAAAAAAGGAGAACACACCCCCTTAGAAAAATACACAAATTGTTCAAATAAAATTAATCGCAGAAAGGAAATCTATGCTAGATCTTCATTCTCATCTGGAAAGATCTCCTTTAGCTGCGCCACATGGTCTTCAGACTGCAAGGCGGCGTTTATAAGGTCCATTACGGGAAGCTGTAAGCTATTGAATTCTGCCTTTAAAGCTGCAAGGGCGGCACCAGTATTGGCACCATAAGTGGCGGACTTACTAGTATCCCAATTAACTTTCAAAGCGCTATTTACATGTTGCGAACACTCAGTGTAACCTTGGGCATACCCGTCATTCCGCGCAACAACTATCAACTGCGCAACGCTCTTATCCAGCTCTTCAGAATTCAGCACCAACTCAGCAACCTACAAAAAGAAAAAAGGCGAAATAAGGGAAAAAGCGCAAAGCATCCTCGCAAAGGAAGCAACGGAAAGTTAACTTACACAAGCAATCCTGCGCTCCTTCAACCATAACATATCACCTTTCAAGGGTTCCAACTCACTCTCCGCTGTAACCCGCGCCGTTTCAGAATTTTCTAGTTTTTCCTCAGTTTCGGTTAGACGGCGAGAGGTTTCAGTTTTCTCAGAAAGCGCATGCTCCAAGTCTTTCTTGAGTTGTTCCTGGTTAGAAAGCAAAGAAGTAAGTTCTTCCAACTCTTTATCTCTAAGAGAAAGGGAAGCGCAAGCTCGTACCTCTCGTTGTTCACTTCGCTCCCTATGTGAACGCGCCTCATCAAGCGTTGCCTCAGCGTCAGCTTTCTCCTTCTTCAACTTTTCAACTTCCGCATCCTGCTTTTTCAATTTTTCAATCTCAGCTTTGAGGTTATTGATAACATTGCGGAGCTTGGCTTGTTCAGCATTATCTTTTTCACAGATTTTCTTCCAGTTCTTGCGCTCCTCGGACAGGAGGGCAGCTTTAGCTTCCGCTTTTCTTTTATAGCCTGCAACGGACCATTCTTCAGCCTTCCGTTCAGCCTCAAACTTGGCCTGATCAGCCTCCAACTTAGCTTTCAACCGGGCGATACGGTTTTCCTCTTCAGCAACCTTCTTCTTGGATATCTTGAAAGCGGCCCAATCTTTGTGCATATTATGCCATTCGCGCACTAGGCGGTGTGTAGTAGACACACGAGAAGCAGCTTCCTCAAGATAGGCATGATAGGTCTGCTCATAAGATCAGTTCTCTTGGAACTTAATCTCCCCGGGCGGAAAGGCCCCTTGAAACCAATCATGACAAACACGCCAATCAGAGAAAGTGTCACCTTTCTTCAGATTCCAAGTAGGAGCATGAATCTCGGAGGCGTCCTTCTCTGAATAAGTTCGATAATAATAATCCCCCAAAGTTTCCTCTGGGCGGATAGGAGAATCCTTGCCAATACCAGAAAACGAGCTTTAATTTTCAGCAGTAACCTTCTCGATATTTTCAGGCATGGAACCAAAAACTTTAGAAGGGCATGCTGTAACTGGGATTTCTTCAGCA
Source organism: Helianthus annuus (assembly GCF_002127325.2). Lineage (NCBI taxonomy): Eukaryota > Viridiplantae > Streptophyta > Magnoliopsida > Asterales > Asteraceae > Helianthus > Helianthus annuus. The sequence continues at coordinate 174,205,008 of NC_035442.2, read as the reverse complement.
GTTTTCCCTTTATCCAACTCATGAGCAGCAAATTCAGGGGATTTTGGGTCACCAGCGCCATCCGCAACCTCTGGGCTAACAACTTTTTTGGTTTCCTCAGCATCATCAATAGGCTTGTCAGCCTTAACAAACTTCTCCACACCACCCTCAGGAACTTCAGTAGTCTTTAACTGATCAGCAACAGCAACACCACGCGGAGGAGAGGGTGGAAGTTCTTCGTTAACCACAGGCAGTGGTTTTGAGGGAACATGAGAAGTAGGGATTTCTGAAAAAACAAAGTCTATAAATACACAATATGCATAAGGAAAAGGAAGCAAGAATGACACTTACTAGGAACAGGCTCCGAGATAAAGGCGTCCAAATCGCCTTTCCTGGTAATCTTCTTCCTCTGAATCTTCTTCGCAGGCTGACCTTCAGCCTTGACACCAGTATGTTTCCTTTTCCCTGCCTTAGTCCGCACCAAGCGCTCAGGGCTCGATTCCAAATCAATGGGATCGTCTGGGTGAGACGGAAGGATATCAGCAGTATCTTTCGGTTCCGATTTTGGCCTTCTAATAATAACTGCAGGCGCAAGACCCTCCATAGAGTCAGAAACCACCATATAATCACACCAGGAGTCAGAGGAACGGCGCATACCTTTCTTCTCTCCAGCATTTTTGACCTTAGAAGATTGAGCTTTCTCAGCGTCACTCTTCTTTGGCGCAGAAGTAGAAGTCGCCCGCGTCTTTTCTTCTCAGGGCCTATGCCCAGATTTAACAACTCACCTACTAAAGCGCATAATAAAACTTGTTCAGACACGCAAAAGAAGAAAGAAATAAACAATATGAGAAAAGCTTACCAGCACCAACAGCATGTTGCACAAACAGATCAGCATCTCGTGGAAGAACAAAATTCTTCACGATCCGATGATACCACAGTTCCTCATCTGGTCTTTTTGCAATAGTAGACATCTTTCCACGTTCTCTCTCAAATGCAACAACGTACAGCGAGACAACTGCAAAAAAGGAGAAGCAAAGATAAAATTCAAAAAAAAAGAGAGGGAAAGAGAGAAAAAAGACAGAAACAAGGCAAAATTCTTACTTTTGCCATCCTCCATGTACACCGGTTTCTCCTCTCGTTCCAGCTTCCAGTTCAGACTCATACCGGCTCCAACAAGGGCTTTCTCCAGCAAAACAATGTTTGGAACATCTTTCAGATCCTGATACCAATTTTCGTCAACAGGGGTCTAAATAGTTTCAACGGGGACATCCTCTTTTCCCCTAAAAGTCATCTTCATCGGGAAAACCCCTGCTTTAATATAAAAGAATTTATGTTTCCAGTCGTGGAATGATTTAGGGGAATGAAGCAAAATCTTCTTCGCTGATGCCCTTTGAACAAACGAATAGAACCCTTGGGTACAGTGCATTTGATGAAGACTCGAAAACGGGGAACTGTCGGCTCAATATGCATCGTACGACACACAAATTCAAAATGCCGAACCGTAACCATGCCAATTGGATGCATCTGGGAGACATGGAATTTTTAATACTCCAGAATTTCAAGGAAGAATTTTCTTATAGGCAGACGAAAGTTGCCTGCACTAAAAAATCCCAAAACAAGGTCAAATACCCGGCCGGAGCAGACGCCGCAGTTTGACCTTCTTTAGGATAAATGGCACCCCGGCTCTCTGGGAACATAAGATTCTGGATCAAACCATCAAAGTTTGCCCTAGGCCACTTTAATGGTGGAAGTTCGACAGACATTTCTTCTGAGTCTTCGCAATGATCGCCGGTTGACATAAGGAAGACGAAATCGCAATTCTTTCTAAAAAGAACAGAGAAAGAAGACGAGAAGAAGGGGATTTTTCAACAAAGTAATGATTACTAGAAATGGGAAATCCGAAACATTCATATACTCACCGCCATAAATAGCTTCGGTAACTGCACAGCACCTTTTTCGGGATAGCACAGTTACCCAAGCGACATGGGCGAGTGGGAAACAACACAAACGCGAGTCCACGCGCGCGTGTAAAGCACGGTCAGTAATGTACACCTGACAGTGAAAGCCTTTCTTACAGTCCTCACTGTACCTTTCTCACCCAAAGTCAAAGAATTTCAAAATCTTCATAAGAAATCTTCTCGCAGAATATTTCCTACTTTCACGCCCAAAGCATTTCTCTCACATAGTCCAGTGCTCCACTTATTTGCATAAGAGCAACACTAGACTGGGGGACTTGAAGGGGTAAGGTCCTAAAAACCTCATATCAAGTACTTGGGACCATACCACAACCTCATCTCTTAGCCCTCTTTTGACCTTGCGCGGCTGCGCAACTGGTCCTACAGAGAGAGCTTAAGAGAAAGATAACAAGCAACACTTGCGCGATAAAAGGAAAATCACGAATCCTTGCGCCGTCATAACAAACAAAGGATGAGAATCCTAAGTTAGACATTTCCGCTTAATAATACCCAGACTTGGATATTATTTACTCAAACTGACATCACACGGTAAAGAGTCACACTAGATTATGGCCTTGATCTTCTAAGAAGACTCAACCATGCATCACTAGACGGTTATAACCGCCTGGACACGTGTCATCACCCCAGGCAATCCTGGGATCACGATGATGGCATGGAATTGCGGAAAAACCTCCATTTGCCCACTTTCCACGTGGCATTCCCCCAGCCTTTGATTAAGATTGCGATCCGTGTGCTCTCACGATCCGATCAGCAGGTCACACACACTTCGTCAATAATTCTTCTTCTTCATAAACGCATACTTATTCTCACGCTGGAGTCAGGTCAAGGAGAGAACCTCCGTCCCCCCCCCCCTTGACGAGACTAACGGTGCTCTGTTTTGCAGTATTCACCGGAGAAGAGGATCTGTCCATCCGAATCGAGCGAGAGAGAACCACCCTTTTATGCAGAATCTGACCCCCTAGTTAATCTGATTCCGGTTGATTAATTAGTGTTTCTTCACCTACCAAGAATACACAATTTGCCTGAGAAGATAACCACTGTTGTTCATGTATCTGCCCCATGGCCACTAACCATATCGATCACGTCATGTATAAATTGAATCGATTTACTGGACTCGAATTTGAATTCTTGCATCGAATTGAATTCTAGATAATCGAATCGAATTGAGTCGAATTTCAAACTTTCTGAATCCGGATCGAATTCTGAATACCCCTAGTTTTCACACCTAAATTCGAATGTACTAAATTATCATACTCTTATACCGAGTGATTTTAGCGTATAAATACTTTAAAAGCGAACAAATGTCGATCAAATAAATCTATCGCAAAACCATAGCTAAGGTGCAGTTTGTTATGTGAACCAAACCCGTAGTAAGAAAAAAAGAGTAAATTACTTTTTGAGTCCCTGTGTTTTAGGGGTTTTAACCACTTGAGTCCAAAATCAAAATGTTTAATGCCCTGAGTCTCTGTAGCCACTTTTCTTAACCATTTGAGTCCAAATTTCTAACACCATCCACCAAGTCTGTTAACTATGAGGGTAATTTGGTCATTTACACACAAAGTACAACTCGCATATGCATAAGAGTATAATGAACAAGTCTTTTATGCATTAGATTTTAATATTATATATAAAAATAATTATATAAAAAATATAAAAGTATGTTATACACACAATTCACGCATTCACACATTACACTTTCTCTCTATTTCTTCCTCTCTCTAGACATCACCACCACCAGCCCCACCACCAGCCCCGCCACTGTACTACCATTATCCCCACCACCGTACCACTATCCCCATCGCACCACCACCACCACCACACCACTATCATCCTCACCACCGCACCACCATCCCCACCACTATCACCACCATCGTTCCCACCACTGCACTACCATCCCTACCAAAATCGTTGTCCAAATCCGACAAAAAATACATAGAACTCTCCGAACCCATCATGGATCGAGTCATTTTCAGGACCCAAATCCTCACTCGCCATCTTCAAACCCACCAAACCTAGCATAATCAATTAGCCCTAGGCTAAAACGACACCTAGTTTTACAAAACTAGGTTAAAAAGGACAAAACCTAAATTGAAAAAAGTAAAAAATTAGTACAAAATAGAAAGAGATCTACTATGCAGCCATTAATGGTGTGTTTTTCCTGAAGAACAGAGTCGAGAACAGAATCTGAGAAAACAACGAAGCCGAAACCGCGAGGTCTGTCGGTGATCTTGTCAGCATAACAACGGTCTGAAGGATGTCGCCGTAGACGGAGAAATACTCCTTGAGCTTATCCTCTGATGTTTCCCATGAGATTCCTCCCGATGAAGAGCTTCCCCTGATCTAAATCCATGATAATATAGATAGGGGAATGAAGACAACATGGGTTTGTGTTGGGTATGGAGGCGATCATGATGATGATGTGGTGATGGTGGTGGTGCGACGTAGGTGATGGTGATGTGGCGGTGGTGCGATGGTGACAGTGGTGACTATGCTGGAGGTTTGTAGTTGTGGTGGTGGTTGGTGACGGAGGTGGTTGTGGCTGTGGTGGTGTGGTGGTGGGGATGCAGGTGGTCTAGAGAGAGAAAGAAATATGGGAGAGAGATTAAGAGTGCAGAATGTTTAGAGAGAGAAAGAAATAAGGGGGAGATATAAATATAAATATATATATATATATATATATATATATATATATATATATATATATATATATATATATATATATATATATATATATAGGACAAAGATCCGTTAGGAACCACCCTTTATTGCGAGAACCGCGAGAACCAGTGTGAACACAAACAGTAATACCTAAAAAAAATCTAAAAAACACCCAAAATTTTTTTTTTATTTTTTTACTATTTTTTTTGTAAAATTCGCTATATTTAGTTTACAATAAAAAAATAAAAAAATTAAAAAAAAATTTCCGAGTCACAGTTATCCATGCACATGTGCATTTGTATCTTTTCTTTGACAAATTCCGTAATTCATTACAAATATTAGACAATTGCACTTTCATTTACACTACCACGTGTAATACACTACTTTTTACGTTAACAATATTAGAAATGCACATGTGTATCTATATGTATCAACATCAAATAAGGTGTTTTGGTACACTAATTTCTCTTTCATCTATCATTCCATCCATAATACACAAACATGCACATGTGCATTTTTGTTATTTCTTTGACAAATTCCGTAATTCATTACAACTATTAGACAATTGCACTTTCATTTACAGTATCATGTGTAAGACAATAGTTTTTACATTACCAATATTAGAAATGCACATGTGCATCTATATGTATTAACATGAAATAAGGTGTTTTGGTACACTACTTTGAATACACTTTCCCTTTCATCTATCATACCATCCATAATACACTACCATTATCTCCTACCATCCATAATACAATACCATTACCTCCTACCATCCATAATACAATACCATTACCAATATTTTCACTTTATTACATGTATGTAAACACCATTTATACCATCCAATCAACATATTACATCATAAATTGACAACTATAACCAAACCATCAACCACTAGATATAACTAACCAAAAAACATGTATATGGGCCTACTTCTCCATTCAAAATCACAAACTTTTTGTAACAAAACACGTTATATCATGGTTATACCTAATGATGCACATGTGCATTTTGAATATTGATAATGTAAAAATTAGTGAATTATGAATGGTATTGTAAATTAAAGTGCAATTGTCTATTCCCGATAACATATTACCGAATTTGTCGAAGTAATGATACATATGCACATGTGCATGGATAACTGTTAATCGAAAAAAAAACGTTTTTTTTTGGGTAACTAAATATAGCGAATTTTTTAGGAAAAATATTAAAAAAAAATTAAAAAATTTTTGAGTGTTTTTTTTTTATTTTTTTTAGATTTTATTTTGTGTTCACATTGGTTCTCGCAGTTCTCGCAATAAGGGTGGTTCTCGCATGAACCTTATATATATATATATATATATATATATATATATATATATATATATATATATATATATATATATATGATAAGGATCATGTGAGAAGTGATAGGCTAGTTGAGAAACTTGAGAAGCATTCTGGACCACACATTTTTCTAAGCCTTTCGTAATATACACATATGTATAGTTTAAAATTGACTATATACATATGTGTATAACTCAATATACATATATGTATATAGTCAATTTTAAACTATACATATATGTATATTACGAAAGGCTTAGAAAAATGTGTGGTCCAGAATGCTTCTCAAGTTTCTCATATAGGGTGGACTTCTCTTAGGATCCCTACCCTATATATATATATATATATATATATATATATATATATATATATATATATAGGGGCTGCTAGAATGAGAACCACCCCGAGTTGTAAGAACCGCGAGAACTACACCCCACGGAGCGCCGTTCGCCATGATTTTTTTTTACAAGTAGATGTGTGTATTATAAACACAGCCGTAAAAATTATGGCGAACGGCGCTCCGTGGGGTGTAGTTTTTTACACCACAAGTTTGGTGTTTTTTAATTTTTTTTCTTTTTTTTTTTTCACCAAACTTGTGGTGTAAAAAACTACACCCCACGGAGCGCCGTTCGCCATGATTTTTTACGGCTGTGTTTATAATATACACATCTACTTGTAAAAAAAAATCATGGCGAACGGCGCTCCGTGGGGTGTAGTTCTCGCGGTTCTTACAACTCGAGGTGGTTCTCATTCTAGCGGCTCCCTATATATATATATATATATATATATATATATATATATATATATATATATATAGAGAGAGAGAGAGAGAGAGAGAGTAGGAGTTGGGTGGAAAGTGTGTTTTTCCTAGAAAGTCTAGGAAGCAATAAGAACGCGACATGTGGCATTGAAGGATTTTATCTAAAAGGGCATTTATGTACTTTAACAATTTATTTTTATTTTAGGAAATTATCTTCAATAACTAACTATACATAAATTTTGAAATTTTTTGTTTTCGATTTCTGATCTCACGTAATATCAATCATTCCTTCGTTTTCTTGTTGGAATCTATCAGCATGTTCTTGGTACTGTGTTTTAACAGTTTGTTCTTGGTGATGTGTTTTAACAGCAAGCCGATTCATACAACTGTGTTTTATTATTCAGATTCAAACAGTTGTGTTTTAACAGCAAGCAGATGCATACAGTTGTTGTTTAGCATTCAGATTCATACAGTTGTGTTTTAACAGCAAGCAGATTCATACAGTTGTGTTTTAGCATTCAGATTCATACAACTGTGTTTTAACAGCAAGCAGATTCATACAAATGTGTTTTAGCATTCAGATTCATACAGCTGTGTTTTAACAGCAAGCATATTCATACAAATGTGTTTTATCATTTAGATTCATACAGCTGTGTTTTAACAGCAATGTAGATTCATACAAATGTGTTTTACATCAGCAGATTTCGCCCCAGCTTTCGATCGGCTTCCGGTAACTGTTCCGCTGCTATCTATCCTTTCCAAAGTTTCCTGCTTTTTGAATCTCTTCCCTATAACCAGCAAAATACCGTCAATTACAAACAAGAATCACCCGTAATCGCTTTGTAAAACACGTAGTACAATGAAAGCTTGATCTTACGTATATGGAACAAGGAAAATCTCTTATCTCCATCCATGATTTTAGGTATTTTTGGTATGATTTTGGGTGTTTCCGAATTTGGGTTTAGAGAGAGAAAGAGAGAGAGAGAGGGAAATTGGCGTGTATTAAGGAGATGTGATATCTCTGACGGTTATTTTTGATTGGTTTAAACCACACATAAGGACGAAATTGCCCCTGCTCATTTAAAACAATCTATTAAATATAGTTAATTATTACAAGATTGCCATTGATTTAATCTCAACCCTTAAACACACCAATCGGATGGACAAGATCGCTTCCTACACTTTCTAGGAAAAACACACTTTCCGTAGGAACCCTACTCTATATATATATATATAGGGGGCTGCTAGAATGAAAACCACCCCGAGTTGTAAGAACTGCGAGAACTACACCCCACGGAGCGCCGTTCGCCGCGATTTTTTTTTACAAGTAGATGTGTGCATTATAAACACGGCCGTAAAAAATCACGGCGAACGGCGCTCCGTGGGGTGTAGTTTTTTACACCTCAAGTTTGGTGTTTTTTAATTTTTTTTCTTTTTTCTTTTTTTTTTCACCAAACTTGAGGTGTAAAAAACTACACCCCACGGAGCGCCGTTCGCCGTGATTTTTTACGGCCGTGTTTATAATGCACACATCTACTTGTAAAAAAAAATCGCGGCGAACGGCGCTTCGTGGGGTGTAGTTCTCGCGGTTCTTACAACTCGAGGTGGTTTTCATTCTAGCGGCTCCCTATATATATATATATATATATATATATATATATATATATATATATATATATATAAGAGAGAGAGATAAATCTAATAATAATTTATTTTTTAACTATACGGGTATTTTAGTCATTTAACAATACTTAACTAAAAAATTCTAACAGTGTTAGAAATTTGGACTTAAATGGTTAAAAAAATGGCTATAAGAACTCATAGCGTCAAACATTTTGATTTTAGACTCAGTTGTTAAAACAACTAAAACAAAATGACTCAAAAAATAATTTACCTAAGAAAACATAACTAAAAAGACGTGCAACGCATGAAAACTAAAGTACGAAGTTTTTGCCGTTTTGGCTTTATATCACAAGAAACCAAAAAATGTATTCGTTATTAAAGGCCATATGGGTTGGCCCACAGTAAATTTATATGCCATATACTTTCTCACATTTTTATAACTATTTTATTGAGATGTTCTATGGATGTATATCTTGTCATGCTGCAAATCCTTATCTTTTTTATCTTTTTTATATATTTATTTATTTTTTTGTCTCAAACTAATAACCGAAGCAGTCCTAGGATAGATTGGAATCCGCCAATTATAAAAACGGCTTTTGGCTTTTTTGTCAAAATTAATTAAGTTTTTCAACACGAGACGGATTTTATTGAACACGAGACGTATTTTATTGAATAGTTTAATTATATATCCTGGATTATTGTTTTATACTTTAACTTATAGTAATGATAACTACAATTTTTTCACAAACCATTCAACATTAAATTAAATTAAATTTAAATTGAAACTATAAAATAGTTGAATAGTCATATAGCTTTAGGCAACCAACATAAAATAGTTGAAACTATGAAATATTAGTCCACTTTGGGCCCAACTTAGAAGCTCGTTTAAGGAGCCCAACAAGGGAAAAAGTCTGTGGGATTGTGAAGAAACTGTTGGAAATTTCGTGTAACTATTGGAAAATAATTTTTAGTCAATTTGTCAAATAAACTGAACGCAGCGGAAAACATGTACACGAGGTTCGGTTCTAAACGGTTCCACCAGTGATCTCTTTACAATCAAAATAGGTTATAATAAAATAAAAGAATCGTGACATCCAAGAAAGACACCTTGGTTCAACGAACGATCTCGCTAGATGATCGTTGACCACGAAATCATATTTGTTCGTTTGAAACGATTTCAAACTAAACCTTTAAACTAAAGAAAAAGTTCAAAAGGTTTACCTTATGCGTAATCGAAGAAACAAAAGAGACTGATGATACTCGTTACCGGTATCTCGAATCTCCGGGTTATCGTCTCTGATTTAGTGATGAAAAAGAAAGAGCCAAAAAATTTTCACTTTTCTCCTTGTTCACGTCGCAGGAGGGAACCGAGAATTAAAAGCGAATTCCTTTTCTTTTTTAGTTGAGATCTATCCTAGATAAATTACAACTCCTTTCTTTTTATTCCAAAGTCAGTATATGTCGGTTAAGCCATTAGCCAATTTTTGTTGATATATTTGCATCACAATAGAATTCAAATACCAAAAAAAATATCCTTTGAATTCAAATACAATATGCATCTATTAATTATCTCATAACTAACATTAACATTATATATAATATAATACAATACATATATATTATATGGTAGAGGATCCTGTAAAAAGTGCTCAAAGTGTAAGAAGTGTGAGAAGTGTATTATAACACTATATATAATACTATATAACACCATATAAACACCGTATAACAATATGTAACACCATATAATACCATATAACACTATGTAACACTATATATCATTATATAACAAATATAACACTATAGGTTGTCTGATAGCATGTCTATGATAGATGTATAGTGTTATATTTGTTATATAATGATATATAGTGTTACATAGTGTTATATGGTATTATATGGTGTTACATATTGTTATACGGTGTTTATATGGTGTTATATAGTATTATATATAGTGTTATAATACACTTCTTACACTTCTCACACTTTAGGCCCTTTTTACACTATCCTTACCATTATATATAATTTCTTATAATTAACAAATTAATTATAATATATCTTTTTAAATCCGGCTTTACGTAATTATTCCAAATAATTACCGGCTTCTTTTATTACGCTTATTATTTCGTGATCCGGTGATTAACGATTAAAACACCGTTAAATGTTCATTGCCCAAAGTGTAACTCTTTGGGTCGTACCTTGACGGCAACATTGAATTATAATCGACAATTGAACATTATATCCAACAATCTCCCACTTGGTCGATTGGCCGATTAAGTTTCAATGTAGACAATAGTGGGTGCCTAGCTGCATCATATTGCCCCCGGCAAGGTATGACATACTTATGTCAACTAATTCTTTGCAGTAATCAAACCTATGGTTATGCAAATACTATAGCCCTGGTAATCGACTCATTTATCCCTCTGTATTGAACACTTGTTGAACATGAGACATGGATCCAATTCATTCTCATATATCATTCAACCATTTCTAATTTCGTTCCTGATTTGAAGTGGTTTATCAAACTACTACTAGTTCGAGCGTGGCCACGCATTTAACACCAGTTCAAATCAACGAAAGGCGCCAGAGTGTTTTTCTTCTAAGTATAGAAGCACAGATCCCTTTGGCTACAAACAACTCCCACTAAACTTCAGATCATTCCCAAAACTATCCTTATTACTGCCAGTTACGTACAGCGTTAGATAGAATCAAAGAGCAACCATTCATTTAAGTTAGTTCTAGTATGTACCGCAGGTCTAAGGATACAATGATCGTACCTATTCAAAATGTCTTATGACTAAGATCCATGAAGATCATTTTGAAACGAGTTACGCCCAATATGATTCAACTAATCATATCAGTGAATATGGTTCTCAACACTTTGAGTATCCATTATATGGATCAACCATCTAATTCAAAATAGTCTTTTACCAGATTGGTTCTCACGAATCTGATAGACTACGGACATTTTAGAATACAATATTCATAGATACTTAACGTACTAATATTTGAACACAGATATAATAGTTTAAAAGACATTCAACCATTAAATTCAAATAAACATAAAATACTGTTTACAGTTCAAAATGCACCAAATTACTAAATTACAAAATCAGACCCACTGTCTAGCATATCTAAGACCTATACAATCAGCATGCTTCTCGTGTCTCACTTGAGGTATAGGCTTAGTAAACGGGTCCGCTAGATTCTGATCAGTATCAATTTTCTCTACTACGATGTCTCCTCTTTCCAAAACTTCCCGTATGTAGTGGAATTTTCTGAGAATATGCTTCGTGCTGTGATGCGACCTTGGTTCCTTTGCCTGAGCAATTGCACCTGTATTGTCGCAAAATATCTCGATAGGCTTCTGTATGCTTGGTATAACTTCGAGATCAGCAATGAACTTTTTCATCCAAACAGCCTCCTTAGCAGCTTCTGAAGCCGCTATATATTCTGATTCAGTGGTCGACTGGGCCACCACGCTTTGCTTAGAACTCTTCCAAGTTATAGCACCACCATTTAAAGTAAAAACATAGCCCGTCTGAGATCGTGAATCGTCACGATCCGTTTGGAAGCTTGCGTGAGTGTAACATTTTACTTTCAGCTCTTCTTCCAAACCGCCAAATATCAGAAACATATCCTTAGTTCTTTTTAAGTACTTTAGGATATTTTTCACAGCAATCCAGTGACTTTTACCAGGATTCTGTTGATATCTGCTAGTCAAGCTCAGAGCAAACGATACGTCCGGTCTAGTACATAACATGGCATACATGATGGAACCGATAGCAGAGGCATATGGAACCTTTTTCATATCCTCTTTATCTTTGTCCAATTTGGGACACTGATGACTATTTAGTACGGTTCCACTTGCCATTGGCAAGAGACCCTTCTTGGAATCTTGCATCGAAAAGCGCCGAATGACCTTATCAATATACGTACTTTGACTAAGTCCAAGTAGCCGCTTAGATCTATCTCTATAAATCTTTATTCCTAGAATATAAGCAGCTTCTCCAAGATCCTTCATTGAGAAACATTTACCAAGCCAGGATTTAACGTCCTGCAACATTGGGATATCGTTTCCAATGAGAAGTATGTCATCTACATACAGGATTAGAAAAGTAATAGAACTCCCACTTGCCTTCTTGTAAACACACGGCTCATCTTCATTTTTGATAAAACCAAATTGTTTGATTTTCTGATCAAAACGAAGATTCCAGGTTCGAGATGCTTCTTTCAATCCATAAATGGATTTATTCAACTTGCAAACTTTCTTAGGATTCTTAGGATCTACAAAACCTTCAGGCTGCTCCATATAGACATCTTCTGTAAGGTGTCCATTTAGGAACGCGGTCTTGACATCCATTTGCCATATCTCATAGTCATAATACGCGGCTATGGCAAGTAGAATCCTAATAGACTTAAGCATGGCTACTGGCGAGAAGGTTTCCTCATAATCAACTCCTTGAGTCTGAGTAAAACCTTTAGCAACCAATCGAGCCTTATAGGTTTGCACATTTCCATCCATATCTGTTTTCAACTTGAAAACCCATTTACTTCCTACAGTCCGACATTCGGGAGGAAGTTCAACCAAATCCCAGACTTGGTTGTCATACATGGATTGCATCTCGACGCCCATGGCTTCGAGCCATTTTTCAGATTCATTACCTGAAATCGCAGCTTTGTAGGTTGAGGGCTCTTCTTGATCAATTATCAAGACGTACCTATCAGGTGAATACCGATTAGGTTCATGACGATCCCTCGTACTTCTGCGGACGCCTAGTGTTACATCAGATTCCTGAATCCTATCAGGTTCAGATCCAACAACATTTTGTTGAGAGGCAGATTCGACTATTGGTTGATTAATTTGTGGTTCTCGAATTTCCTCAAGATCCACAAGATTATCTCCAATTCCTCGCGCCATAAGCTCATCCTCTAGGAATGTTCCTCGACGCTTAGTGAAAACTCTATTTTCAGTAGGATTATAGAAATAATAACCAACCGGGTATGCATATCCAATGAAAACAACTTTTTCACCGCGAGGATCAAGTTTGTCCGAAGACTCACTGGTAACATAAGCGTTACATCCCCATATGCGAAGGTAAGAGACTTTAGGTGGTTTACCATGCCACATCTCATATGGTGTCTTTTCTACCTTTTTAGTAGGAGCAATATTTACAAGACGTGTAGCAGTTTCAAGAGCATAACTCCAAAAGGAGTGTGGTAAGTTTGTACGACACATCATTGATCGAACCATATCTAATAAGGTTCGATTTCTCCTCTCAGACACACCATTGAGTTGTGGTGTTCCGGGTGGAGTTAGTTGGGATATAATCCCACACTTCTTAAGATGTTCATCAAACTCTTGATTAATGTATTCACCACCTCGATCGGATCGAAGTGCCTTAATCGTTTTCCCTAGTTGATTCTGTACTTCATTTTGGAATTCTTTGAACTTTTCAAAGGTTTCATGTTTAAACTTCATAAGATAAACATATCCATATCTACTATAATCATCAGTAAATGTAACGAAGTATCTTTCCCCATTCCTTGACATAGTCCTGAATGGACCACATACATCAGTATGTATGAGTCCTAACAGGTCTTTGGCCCTTTCACTAGTTCCGGTAAAAGGGGCCTTAGTCATCTTGCCACTTAGACAACATTCGCATAAATCATAAGTCTCCTGACCCGTGGATTCTAGAATCCCTGCGGTCTGGAGCTTCCTCATGCGATTGATGTTAATATGGCCAAGACGACAATGCCAACGATATGTTTGATTAAAGCTAGTTTTAACACGTTTAGAGGAAAGAGAGCATACTATATTATTTGATCTACTGTTAGAAGTATCTATTTCATAGACACCATTGTGAGGCTTAGCCTCAAAATAGAACACACCATTTAAAAATGCAGAAATGCTACCATTAACATTATCAAAAGCATAATTAAAACCTTGTTCTCTTAAAGCAGAAACAGAAATAATATTCTTAGTCAAACTAGGAACATAAAAAACATTGTCTAAAGTAATAAACAATCCAGAAGGTAATTCAAGAATAAATTCTCCAACTGCCTTCACAGCAACATTCTGCCCGTTCCCAACGTGCAGCTCTAAGTCACCCTGCTTCAGCTTCCTAATCCTTTTTAGTCCCTGCAAATCATTACAAATGTGAAAACCACATCCAGTGTCAAACACCCAAGATTTGCTCGAAAAGGAAAATAGATCAATAACATGTATACCTGAGGATTCTCCAATCTGCAGCTTCTTAAGCTTCAACTCAGCCAGGTACTTGGGACAATTCCTCTTCCAATGCCCGATCTCATCACAGTGAAAACACTTGGCATCTTTATGAGGCTTTGCCTTCGGGGTGGCAACCTTTTTGCCTTTGCCCTTGTCTTGCTTAATCGCCTTGCCTTTTCCCTTGGATTGCTTCTTCTTGGTAATTCTTCCTTCCCTGATCGCCAGCACTGGATTGCCCTTAGTTGGGATGTTTGTCTCAGCAGTTTTTAGCATCTGATGCAACTCTGGGATCGTTCTTTCCCACCCATTCATGTTATAGTTCATTACGAACTGATGATATGAATTGGGTAGCGAGTTAAGGATCACATCCGTAGCTAACTCATTACTAAGGGGTGCGTTCAGACGCTCCAGTTGATCAACGAAAGACTTCATTTTCAGTACATGAGCACTGACCGAAGTACCTTCCTGCATGCGACATGTAATGAGAGATCTCATCACCTCAAAACGCTCATGACGAGCTTGCTGCTGAAACATGTTTTTCAGCTGCTCACTCATCTCATATGCTCCCAAGTTTTCCAGATTCTTCTGGAGTTCTGGAATCATCATAGCAAGCATAAGACATGTCACATCTTGGGAATCATCAACATGTTTTTCCCATGTCCTACGGGCTGGACCCGTATTAGCAGCAGGTGCTTCGGGAATTGGTCCTTCAAGGACATAAGCCTTTTTCTCCGCCCTGAGAACAATTTTCAGGTTGCGGTACCAATCCATGAAGTTAGAATTATCAAGTTTAGCATTTTCAAGGATGGACTTAAGCGAGAATTTGGTGTTATCAGAATTGTTTGTAGACATCTGTAGAATTTAGAAGAAAATTTTATTAGTAATTTTCATGCATTAACCTAATTCAATTTTGACCCAAGATTTACAAAATTTTAGGAATTAGGATGAGATCCCATCTCCCCATAACTCAGTGAATGGACTTAGCACTCTTCACTGGCATAGATTGAAGGGTAGGTGACGATCACCAATTGTGTCAACTACACAATTCTCGGTTTGGGGTCGCATGACGAGTGTTGTCAAGCATTGGTACGTTAACCCCAACTACGCCCACTTTCACAACCGTAGAAGACGAATGCAGGGTAAACACTAACATTCGCTCTCGTGTCGCAAAAGTGATATTTGTCCTCAAATAATAACCGTAGCCCGGCCCATGTAAGCATGGAAATCGCGGAACTACCCCTAACCAAAACCGTAGGCCTGGATGCAGGGTAAACACTAGCACCAGGGGTTCGGATAGATCAGTTCGGGTGTTCTTAATTTAGGGTGGCGTAGAATATCGATTTTAATTTGGGTTATATTTTAAAATTACCAGTTCGGGTTGTTTTAAAATACTTGTACGGCCAATGGCATGAACATAGGCTATACAATTCCTTTGTAAAAATCAATTTTACGTTTTAATTTGTGACGACTTGAAACACCTTTCAATCACTCGACCGATTAATTTTAAATACCCTATTTAATCTAAGTTGGTCGTGTCGCAAATTTATTTTAATTAATAACATTTATTAATTACGGTTTTCAAATTAACTTTTAATTTTTTGTAAAACCAATTTTGATTTTTGTATTTTAAAATAAACTGTTTATTTTAATTACCTATCCAATACTTAATAAACCTTTTATTAAAATTGTCGTTTTAATGATCGTGTATTAATTATTAATTTTATGGCGTAATAAACATCTCATGGCAAAACACAAAATAAATAAATAAATATGCAATTCCGGGTTCATAGTATGTTCGGTTCGTTCGAGCCCAAGAACGTGAACCGAGCCCATTAAGTGTAGCACAAACCCTTTTGTGCTCCCACTTAATCTTGGATCCAATCCTAAAAAAAAACTTCCTTTTTTTTTGTTTGTTTAAATTTCCGATTGGAAAAATTTAATGAGTTCTATTTTTTTTAATAAAAAAATATATATCGCTTTCATATTAAAATCATTATTTCAATATTTCCAACTTTTTAATTTATTTAACCGCGTAGCTAAAAAAAACTAATTTAGTACGCGTGTCATAAAAAAAAATTCTAAACCCGGATTTGCATAGTACGATCATTAAGCTAAACGAAATAGGTTAAGGCCAAAAATTATTTCAAAGAAGACTTTGACAAGTGTTAGTTTTGGCCTTAATACAAACTTGCCTATAACTATTGTACGCGACAAGTTCCTATGCCAAATCTACTCGATTTTAAGCATGCAATCCTATAAACTATTTTATCAAAAATAAACCTACTTTGATTTGTAAGGTGGCTCTGATACCACTTTTGGAAATTTCGTGTAACTATTGGAAAATAATTTTTAGTCAATTTGTCAAATAAACTGAACGCAGCGGAAAACATGTACACGAGGTTCGGTTCTAAACCGGTTCCACCAGTGATCTCTTTACAATCAAAATAGGTTATAATAAAATAAAAGAATCGTGACATCCAAGAAAGACACCTTGGTTCAACGAACGATCTCGCTAGATGATCGTTGACCACGAAATCATATTTGTTCGTTTGAAACGATTTCAAACTAAACCTTTAAACTAAAGAAAAAGTTCAAAAGGTTTACCTTATGCGTAATCGAAGAAACAAAAGAGACTGATGATACTCGTTACCGGTATCTCGAATCTCCGGGTTATCGTCTCTGATTTAGTGATGAAAAAGAAAGAGCCAAAAAATTTTCACTTTTCTCCTTGTTCACGTCGCAGGAGGGAACCGAGAATTAAAAGCGAATTCCTTTTTTTTTAGTTGAGATCTATCCTAGATAAATTACAACTCCTTTCTTTTTATTCCAAAGTCAGTATATGTCGGTTAAGCCATTAGCCAATTTTTGTTGATATGTTTGCATCACAATAGAATTCAAATACCAAAAAAAATATCCTTTGAATTCAAATACAATATGCATCTATTAATTATCTCATAACTAACATTAACATTATATATAATATAATACAATACAATACAATACATATATATTATATATTATATATAATTTCTTATAATTAACAAATTAATTATAATATATCTTTTTAAATCCGGCTCTACGTAATTATTCCAAATAATTACCGGCTTCTTTTATTACGCTTATTATTTCGTGATCCGGTGATTAACGATTAAAACACCGTTAAATGTTCATTGCCCAAAGTGTAACTCTTTGGGTCGTACCTTGACGGCAACATTGAATTATAATCGACAATTGAACATTATATCCAACAGAAACCATTACGGTATATAAGCAAAATAGATCGAGGGAGTAAGAAAGGAATGAATATTGTTGATGTGTGTTGTCTTCTTCCAATCTCTACTCTGTAATCTCTGGTTTCCCATCCCCTTCTTTGTTTATATTTTGTACGGCTTTCAATTTCTAAATTGTAATCATTTACAATCAATATAAATCTATCAAATTTTATTCCTGCTCGAATTGTTGTTTAGTTGTGAATTATCCATTCACAACATACGTATTTATTTTCAAGAATTTACTGATCATGTATTTATTTTGGGAATTTTGGTTTAATTAAGAAGTTCTTGCAGTTTTGGCCTTTGTATCGCAAAAAAAACCAAAAACTTATTCGTTGCTAAAGGCCATATGATAGGGTGGCCGGTTAGAAATTGACCTGCTTTGGGTCTATAATATATACGTAATATACTTTTATTCACCTATAACTATTTTATTGAGATGTTCTTTGGATGTATATCTCATCATGTTACAATTTTTTTTTATATTCTGTTTTATTTATTGTCTCAAAATCTCAAATCAAGAACCGAAGCATTCCTAGTATAGAAAGGAATCTACGTGTGGCTTTTTTCTCAAGAGAAAATATTAATTTTCAACACTAGACGTTTTTTGATTGAATGGTTTAATAATATATCTTGGATTATTGTCTTATGCTCTAACTTATTGTAATGATAACTACATTTTTTCATAAACCATTTGACATTAAATTGAAACTATAAAATAGTTGAATAACCAAATAGCTTTAGGCAACCAACTTAGAAGACTCATGACAATTGGAAAAGAAATGCCCCAACCAATGTTACAAATGAAACACGAAGCTTAAGTATGATAAAAATTCAAAAGGATACTGAGACCGATCAAGCTAGCTAGAAGCGTACAGGGACAGTGTGACCGGGTTCTTATCGCAACCATAAACGTCACAATAAGCTTGCATTGTTAACATGAACACAGTCACAATGCTAACTATGAACGCCACAATTTTCCATGAAGATCCAACAAAACCGCCTATAGTTGTTAAAACCACTAGCAACCAACGTGCTACCTTCTTCAAGAGCAAATATGTTTTCATCCTAACTCCACTTTCATAAACCTTGTTAATATCATCGATCACATCTCGCAACGTGGATTTCCCTTTAGTTTTCACGGTGGATATAGAACTACTCATCCCTGTGAATAGTTTGGCAACTTCATCGGCACCCATGTCAGTGGTGATAACCTTCTGACTTTTGAGGTACTTGGCATCATCCTTGGTCATGATAAGCCCACACATCAAACCCATGTATTCATTAAGTGGGAAGCTATTCGAGTTGGCAGTTAACGTTTCGTAAGCAACCAAGTTTCTTAATATGATTTCTGAGTCGTTGTTCAAAGTAATTCTTGGCAGGTAAATATCTTTCCCTTCAATGCGTATATTTTGAATGCCTTGGTCTTCTTCTAGGCTGTGAAACTGGAATCCAGCTTTATCATGAAGTATGGAAGTAGAAGGGATAAGAACTTTAGTTTGGGAGAAAGTTTCAAGATTAGTGACAATTTGTTCATATGCCTTAACAATCTCTTTCTGCGGAATCTTTGTAATGAAACTATAAAGCTCTTCAATAGAGAATGTCATCCCCGCACGTTGGCTCTCACCTTCATCATTTGGTTTTTCCATTTTGTGAGAATCATCAGGGAGTTGGTCCTTACGGACATTGTTTACTATTGAATGATACATATAATCGAGAAGGTGGTGTACACTAGGAGGAACCTGTGACTCCAAACACAACTTAAGTGGTGAATGGATCTCACAAAAGACTCGAAACACGGAAGGTGAAAAGTTATTGATTGAATGGGAGGAATTACCCGATGACGACGAATGTAAAGTATCGTCGATCTCCTTCAGCACCATAAATGGAATTTGGTTTTCCACCATCAATATATCTTGTGCAACCATTCTTTCTTTTGGACCAACTTTGGGTGTGGGCTCATGATGAGGAACCTTTAAAATCTTTTCCCATTCAATTTGGTTGTCTACAGTCACTACAAGTTCTTTTGGATGTAGAATTAGAGGATAACAAGTATCTCTAAACCACACCATTTTCCGCTCTAGAATCGTTTCAAGTCCATCATCTCCCACTATAGAAATTAGATCCTCTTCCACTTCATGTTTCATTTCATATGCTTTCTTCTTCAAAGAAAGTAGATACTCATCCTTATCTTCTTCGAGAAGGACAGTATAACTATGGAACAGATGAATCAAGAAGAGGCCATCAATGGCAAAAATTCTAGCCAATGAGTCGTCGTCATCTTGTAGGAACATGTCATAACATGAACGGACCATGGGGACAAATTTTCGAACTTTATTAAGGACATGGAGTTTATAATCCTTGATGTCGTGACCCTTTAGGACCTTTCGCAAGACGCCAATTTTTTTCTGTTCCATCTTCTTATATGTCTGCGGCCGAAAGTGATGAATCGGACCTAGCCCGATCTGTTGTGGTTCATAGGCCTCAGGTTTTTTTTGGGTTATGGTTTCAGGTGCTTGAAATATTGAGAGAGAAGGGGTTTCGGCATCAATTTGTAGCTGATGATCGATGATTTCATCAATTTCAACAACCCATTTATGCTCTTTAGGGTCTGAAATCAACAATGTATCTATGGAGGCCATATGATGATGATGATATTGATGGTGGCACTTCGCTAGGATGCATTAACTATGTAAATGTGATGCGTTTATATAGTGTATAATTACTAGGTGTGAGCTTTGTGCTACTTGTAATATAAAAAAATGTGATGTGTTTATATAATGTATTGAGATGTCACTTTGTGCTACTTGTAATATAAAAAGATTAGATGTGTTTATACAATGTATTATAAGGTGTGAGCTTTGCGCTACTTGTAATATAAAAAAGGGAAAATTACTAAAATATCAGTTGACTAAAACATTTTTAAAAAATGTAACCCTCCTGTGTCGGTGGAGAGGCGCATCAAGCTTGGGATGCGTCTTTCAAGCACGGGAAGCATCTGTGAGCGAAACCCAATAAAATATAGACGCGTGGTCACGTGACGCGTCCTTGGAGTGAGGCATGATGCATGGGATGCGTCCGGCTAGTTTCTGAAGCGTCCGGTGTGTTTTCCGGCGAGTTGCAGATTTGCGACAAGTTTTCCGACGAGTTCTCATTGCATACTATCTATTTTTAGTAAGACACCAATCAAGTTCACAATATCACACATGAATTTAGCCCCAAATAGATCCCAACAGATCTTGAAGATGACGGACACCTTGTCTCTTAAGAAGATGACGAACTCAACAGATCTTGAATATCTTTCTGTTTATTATCAAAGAACGAATTCAAGAAATCAGTACCAAATTCCCAGAAACCAAAACTTATATTTTATATTGAACTCGCCGGAAACCTGCAACTCGCCAGAAACACACACCGGACGCTTCAGAAGCTAGTCGGACGCATCCCGTGCATCATGCCTCTCTCCAAGGACGCATCTCGTGGTCACGTGTCCATTTTTATTGGGTTTCGCTCACAGACGCATCACGTGCTTGAAAGACGCATCCCAAGCTTGATGCGCCTCTCCACCGACGCAGGAGGGTGACAAATTTGAAAAGTGGTTTGGTCAGCCGACATTTTCGTAATTTTCCCTATAAAAATGTGATGTGTTTATATAATGTATTGAGATGTGAGCTTTGTGCTACTTGTAATATAAAAAAAGTATGATGTATTTATACAATGTATTATGAGGTGTGAGCTTTGTGCTACTTGTAATATAAAAAAATGTGATGTGTTTATATAATGTATTATGAGGTGTGAGCTTGTGCTACTTGTAATTTAAAAAAGCTTAGTTCGTTTAATAAACTAATATTAATCCAACTAATCATGTGTTGCTTATATAATTATAAATATATATAAAAAAAGGACTTGATGCAGTTCTAGAAATAAATTACATCACCAAAGCTTTATGGTGATAACAATCATGTTATAGCGCACCGTCACACTCTATTAGCTCTTTCACCCTGTTAAATAAAATAAATAAATTTAAAACGTTTGATGTTTGTTTATTCATTTATTTATTTATTTATTTATTTATTTTTTTGTTTTTATCCAATAAGGTTGGTTGGATGGTGTGGTCTCGTGTCCCTCTCAAATTAACCTTTATAGTGCCCCTCTCCATTTCCTAGACGCCAAAGGGGACTATGGAGGGAGCTCAATCTTTTTAACGAGCACCTAAGGGTGTAGGGAGTGGTTAGACACTTGAAAGTGGTAAACTTCAAAATCAACCAATGAGAGTGTGTCATATCATTCAATAGAAAGTGTTTAAACTATGCTCAAAAAAATTGACAATGGTTAGACACTTAATGAATTGGTAAACTATTTAAAAAAAGGAAAAAGGTGTGGTTAAAATAAGATGGCATGGAACTCACCCCACACACCCCCTCTCTCTCCTACCCTCCCTCTCCCCGATCGGTAACCCATCCCCGCTTCTCCGATTTTACCGAGCGGCAAAACCCACCGGCGGCGGTGTTACCGCGCGGTAAACCACCTTTGCCGAGTGGGTTTGCCGCCCACTCCGGATAACCTAAGGGTTATGCATGTTGGGCCATTTATTTCCACCAATTAGATTTTTCTCTTTTTTATTTCCTTTTACTTTTTTTTTTATTTTGTTTAAAAGAGCTTTAAAGAGGTATTATCTCATATCGTGCAAGTTAAAAATAAATTCTCTCGCTTATGTAGCGTATATGTGACATTATAAAGCCCCTAGTGGCTTTATACCACACCACCCAGCTTAAGAAGGATATATAGATTTTGAAAACATGCATGTAAATACGAGGAGTCATATTTTCTAGTGGTGATTAATTTGTAAAGTGCATCACTGAATTGCTAAATGTTGATGGTATATATTGGTGTTTTCTTTTACCAAAAAGTGAATTATTAGTTTGGTTTGATCTCAAATCCGGCCATGCATAATCCTACTAATTAAAATTTGTGCTCGTTTATGTACGTGACACTTCGGAAATTTTAATCGAATCATATGGCAATACATGTCTAATGACTCTTAAATATTCCCGATGTGTTGGACGAGATAGACTAAATTGTATAAAATATGGAAGATTGGAAGTTAAGGGGTCAAAGATAAACAAACGCCAAAATTATGGCTTCCGGTGGTCCCTTACGGACCGCAAGGCTTATGCCTTATGCCTTGCGGTCCGTAAGGCATTCAAATCCTGCGGGCGCCAGAAGCCCTTATGGATCGCAAGGCCTAACCTCTTGCGGTCCGCAAGAGCATCGTTGGTAAACAAAATTGTTGGCAGCTACAGCCTGCACTTTCTACCACCTCTCTCGCGATTTTGCCACCTTAAACCACCATAGGACACCTGCTAGGACACTCCTCAGCACCTCAAAGCTCCAGGAACACTTGGCATCACCTTGTAATCCTTGTGCAACTATAAATAGCTCCATATTTTACTCATTCAAGACTTGCATCTTCACGTTTCTCACTCTCTAATCCCTTGGAGCAGCTTTTGATCTATAGAGGCCTCCTCTCTAGAGTTATTACACTCCCTTGAACACTTGTAAGTGTTCTATCTCAGTTCTCTTTCATTCGTAGGCTAGTTATCAGCCGAAAGTAAAAAAAATGACTTTTTATTTGACTTTCGGTTATGACCATTTCGGTCAAGACAAAGTTCGAATCGAATTTGGCTACGTGATCGTAATAATGAAGGTGTTAATCCGTTGTGATGGCACCCTCTAAAGATCACGTTAAGTTAGTGAAATGACGGGTCAAAATTTTAATAAATAGAAGTCAATACGAAGATTTTTGTAAGTTACGCTAAATGAACTTCTAAGTATCGAAACCTTAATTTTTGACATTATAACAGTTTATATAACATATTTAGGACATGTTTGATCATGTCCGACTCGCCATTTCCTGCTTAGAGCTCATTTCGCAACCGAAAGTGAAACAGTTTGACTTCTGCTTTAAGTTTCGATTCTAACCCGTTTGAGCAAGTTTAGAGACTGATTAGGGATTGTTATATGATCATATTATTGTAGGAAACAACCCATAGAGGTTATACCTTTTGATCATATCGTTTATCGGGTCTATTGCAAACTCCATGTATCATGCCAAATAAATGCCCAAAATGCCCTTATGGCATAAAAGATGGTTTTAAAACCAAATGAACATGTAATTTGATCATGAAACTAATGTTATGATAATAGAAATATATTTTTGCATTGTATACTTGTCTTAGACCCATCCGACCAACCGATACCGCATATGCGCATACGGCTAGTTTAATAGTATAAACTGTGTAAACTAGCCGAATCAGGTCAAAACTATAAGACCCTAACACGCTTTAACTGAAAAGACGCAGCGGAAATACGTACCATAAAATTTCTTTCTTCACAAACTAGGAAGTCCATTTTAAAATGACTCTTTTACAATAAAAGCATTCCTCGTACCTAGTTAAGAAAAAAAGCATAACTCATGTTTACTAAATTACATAATCAAACATTCCCGTACAATCTATCTTGTGACTCGATCTTCGTTCACTTGCCCTCGTGTTGATGATCCGTGATTCGGTACAACCTGCGCTCACCACATACATTCATAACATTAGCACATATTTTATATAAACATGATTCATTATTATGGAGTCTTGCTACGTTCTATCTTCATATATTTTTCATTCTGTTATCTTTCTAAATTCACGAATTTCATCTGAGTGTCTAATTCTTGGTGAGACTTCAGTATTATACCTGTATTACATTTCAATCTCAAGGCACATTATTAGTAATCGTCAATACTCAAACGTATTGAAACCATGTATACATACATACACATATACATACTTCGTGGATACGTATATTCACACATACATACATACAATTCTTAATTAACTTACACGCATTTGATCATCATACTCATATACTAAATTACATGGTGCTTAAACTTGGATTTAACCAAAAAACAACAAAGGAACAATCAAAAGTTTGGGAGGCCCGTCGTAGACCACGGTTGGTATACCGAAGCTTACGATACACAAAACAACTTAAATAACAAATTTCAACGTTTTAAACATGGGAAGGGCGTTGGTGACGGCCCTATGAGGAGTCGGCGACGCCTCTTAGTACTTCGCATCGGTAAAACAACCCGTAGGCAGTGAAATATGGCGTCAGCAAAAACAGGAGTAGCGCTCGGAGTCGGCGACGCCTATACACGGCGTCGGCGACGCCCCTTACTTTTGCCATTTTTCTGCTGTGTTGTTTTCGTCGTTCGTACACGCTAAAACTCGCATAACTTTTAAACTGTTTACCCGTTTAACCTCACGTTTCTTCCTACATGATCATAATTTGGTCCTCTATCATATGGACTCAAAATCTAACATCTGGTCTAAGGAAATTCTTAACTTAAATGTTTTCGGCTTAATATTCATTTATGAATTATTCGACCCATTCATGTTTTTATCAAACAACTCATTTGTTTTTACTCAAAACTCACATGAACAATATAACTTTAAAAGTTTTACATTATCCGGAGTTCCGTACATGGGGTTTATGCACGCGATACCCGGTATGCGTTAAACTCATTCATTTCAATCATTTATAAGTAATTGAACTTTGTTAGTACAATGTCCAAACACGAAATTATTTCTAACTAATCCTAACTCACAATCGAGTCTTTTGACCATTAACCCGTGTCCCCGTTTCTCGGTTAACGCACTTTTAAGAAATTCTACCCATTACCCGGCTATAATACCGTCGTCATTACTTATGCAACCATTCCGTACTGCAATAAATCCTTATTTTGACCCGTTTGGTCTACTTAGCGAAAACCTTCACTTCAATAAAACTAAACCTTATTAGACTTCGATTATCATGCTTTAATAACTAGTACATAACTTTTCTTAAATAAACTAAGAAGTGATTCCGGAAATCACTTTCCTTGCCTCCTCTTGACCCGTTAGCCTTTCGTGCTTGAGTCCATCTCGACATGACTCCTATACTTTCATGTCATCAAAATCACATTCTTGTTAGCACACACAATTGTACATGTTAACGATCATATCAATTGCATATTTCACATTTGACTTTCATTAGTCAATTATAACAAGCATAAGACATATAACCAAATTCACATCTTTTCAAACTCATGTAATTCATCATGTCATTCCATATAACGCGTATTGATTTAGCATGTACCATACGACTTCCTGTAATCCTACCTTTTCGACAACAAGTCAAATCATACTTCTCATGCGTAGTTGACTTTCAGAAGTCAACAGTTTATCAAATGAACTTCGACTTAACCTCATACATTCGTGTCATCATAGTAGACTAAGCAAATGTCATTAAATACACATTCAACCACATGATCACCTAGTGACATCATGCACATGTATAACCTAACCAATTCAATATCGACTAAGGCTCTCATGCTTCTACAATTGTCAACCAATACACATATTTCATATTAGTTTATCATTGATCACTTCATTTTTACATTCTAGACATTTCCATCCCTCACTTATACACAATTTCATCTAAAACCATCACATAGGCATTTCATTGAACACTTGGTGTGCGTACTACTTTCTAAGCAATATGTACAACTAATTCTTGCTTACCTCCTACCTCTTGCTCTCATTCATATGACATTCAATCTAGCTAACTAGATAGCATCTACAATGTTACTTCAAACACTAACATCATATTAATTTGCATATAAACCCTTATTTTGACCCGTTTGGTCTATTTTTGACCCGTTTGGTCATTACTTATGCAACCATTCCGTACTTCAATAAATCCTTATTTTGACCCGTTTGGTCTACTTAGCGAAAACCTTCACTTCTATAAAACTAAACCTTATTAGACTTCAATTATCACGCTTAAATAACTAGTACATAACTTTTCTTAAATAAACTAAGAAGTGATTCCGGAAATCACTTACCATATGCATCCGTGTTCGTGTCCGCTTCCTTGCCTCCTCTTGACCCGTTAGCTTTTCGTGCTTGAGTCCATCTCGACATGACTCCTATACTTTCATGTCATCGAAATCACATTCTTGTTAGCATACACAATTGTACATGTTAACGATCATATCAATTGCATATTCCACATTTGACTTTCATTAGTCAATTATAACAAGCATAAGACATATAACCAAATTCACATCCTTTCAAACTCATGTAATTCATCATGTCATTCCATATAACGCGTATTGATTTAGCATGTACCATACGACTTCCTATAATCCTACCTTTTCGACAACAAGTCAAATCATGCTTCTCATGCATAGTTGACTTTCAGAAGTCAACAGTTTATCAAATGAACTTCGACTTAACCTCATACATTCGTGTCATCATAGTAGACTACGCAAATGTCATTAAATACACATTCAACCACATGATCACCTAGTGACATCATGCACATGTATAACCTAACCAATTCAATATCGACTAAAGCTCTCATGCTTCTACAATTGTCAACCAAAACACATATTTCATATTAGTTTATCATTGATCACTTCATTGTTACATTCTAGACATTTCCATCCCTCACTTATACACAATTTCATCTAAAACCATCACATAGGCATTTCATCGAACACTTGGTGTGCGTACTACTTTCTAAGCACAATGTACAACAAATTCTTACTTACCTCCTACCTCTTGCTCTCGTTCATCAAATAACACAAAACATCAACTAATTCAAATCATATTCAATCTAGCTAACAAGATAGCATCTACAATGTTACTTCAAACACTAACATCATATTAATTTGCATATAATTCTTTACCAAACTTCATCATTCCATAGTTATAAGTGGGTTTTCCCCCAAATCATCAATATAGTCAAAATTGAGCATATTACAACTTCTACACGTTAATAGGAACTAGTATTCATCTTCAATTTCATAGCAATTCGCGGATTAAACATAACCCACTTCATACAAGATCATCAATCTAAGTTTCAATACATACCTCATGATCCTCTTGTGTAGGTGATCACTAATTCATGTTCATTAATATGTCTGAGCTTCGATTCACCCTTCAATTTGAAGATTTTGGTTGAATTAGGGTTTTGGCACCCTTGGAGCTCTTGATCGTTCCAGAACACACACACGAAGTGTATGTTTGTATGTTGATCTTTTAATATAATAACTCAACTTTCATCTTATCCCACTTTAGTCCCTAGTGTTTGCCACTAAAACATAATTGGCATAACTTTCCTCCTTTAATAGTTTTCACCATACACTTAACTAGGTTAGATAGCCTCGTTATTTATTTCATGATGTATCATATAAGAACATATGGCGAATATAAACATTCGAGTTTTGGGGCGTTACAAGTCTACCCCCTTAAAGGAGGTTTCGTCCCCGAAACCTTTCTCACTTCCACTTAACATTTATTATCTTTTCTTCCCTCCCCATCCACATGACCGGCCACGAGCCTGTCTCGATGACGATTTTCTAACTTCAAGAACCCGACCTAGAGTTCTTATTTGTTTCGCTTTCACTAAATAACGCTCGTATAAACCTAAGTTTACGGCTGGTTTCTTTCTTTCGAATTGAACATAATGCATTTATACATTTACTAATCGTAGTAAATCAATTTATTCGATTTACTTCATTCTACTCATATGTCATGTACAATATATATCATAATAATAAGTAACTATCCAATCTCGATTCATAAACTATTCATACAACTCATTTCTTTCCAACAAGTCCATACTTTCCTTACCATACTTTCACATAACACACTCATTTGCTTGACTCGTTGTAACGGGTCAATATACATACTTCTTCAAACTTGTAATAGTACCTACATTCGTCTGATCCATTTATAACGGATCTAATACCTTCATCTCGCCTCTTAAGATTACATTCCATACATATATTATATAATATTTAATTATTGTTTTGTTATCGCAACAAAACTACTATTTCGTACTCACACATTCGTGCTTAACTCCAAAGTTAAACATCATTCTACGTTTTCTACAGTTACTTGTACCATGCATACATCTACGTTAGCCTCAAGTCATCTCGTTTCATAGGTCGTTTTCAATCTACTTATTCATACCTATCCAACATAAGTTAAACATTTTACTAACCTCGATTTCATTGCACAAATCAACGATCCGTAAACCAGATCGATCAGCTTCTTCACGAGTACTCACCGTACCAGGCCGGATTTCATTCATCCGTGTAATCAGCTTCCGCTCGCGCACATCCTTTCACATATTCGATTGGTTTCATCACATTAAGAGTTCTACCACTATCCTCTACCAAATGGTGGTTAGCATATTTCATTCAAACACTCATTCTACTAGGTGATTATTCACCTATAATTCTTGTACAAATTTTCCTACGTGCATGCTATAACATATCACACATTCCATTTCTCACATACGATTCTTTCACTTTGTAAGTTATTTCGCCAACTTTTTGCAGTTTGACTTTTCAAGGTCAAACTAACATTTCTTACTTATCATAGATGTATTGAAGTACACATCCGTACTTCCTTCCATTCATGCTTACTTGCAAAGACTTTATTACATCATTTCAGTATAAAATTTGTAAGACCCTAACACGCTTTAACTGAAAAGACGCAGCGGAAATACGTACCATAAAATTTGTTTCTTTATAAACGTCTTGACAAACTATGAAGTCCATGTTAAAATGACTCATTTACAATAAATGCATTCCTCGTACTCAGTTAAGAAATAAAAGCATAACTCATGTTTACTAAATTACATAATCAAACATTCCCGTAGAATCTATCTTGTGACTCGATCTTCGTTTGCTTGCCCTCGTGTTGATAATCCGTGATTCTGTACAACCTGCGCTCACCACATACATTCATAACATTATCACATATTATATATAAACATGATTCATTGTTATGGAGTCTCGTTACGTTCTATCTTCATATACTTTCCATTCCGTTATTTTCCTAAATTCACGCATGTAGGATCGTTTTTACGACCGAAACGAGTCGTTCAGAGGTATTCATCTCAATACGAGAGGCGGAAACTAATGTATTAAGTTCGAAACAGCTTGATATTCACTTTAAATGTCTTTTTGATTGATATAATAAATTTTTACAGCGAGTAGACACTTCGGCAGTAGTTCGGCACTGAAACCGGAAAGTTACAAATGAGATGGCACATCAGGTATTTATAGGGCAGCCTATTTCGTACGAAATGGTTCATGCGAAATGAACATTGCTATTTCGTACGAAATGACAAGGTCATTTCGTGCGAAATAGACACTTGTCCATTTCGTGCGAAATACCCTTCACACCTATGTTTGACATTTTTCTCGTATAACGTGCCCTGATCTATCTATTCTAATACAAGACTCGATACAAGACGAAGTCGACAGACATATGCACCAACAGACTCCCCCTTGGATGTTGACGATGTCTTCAGTGTCGAGTCTTCAATCTTCAGTCTTTATCAGTCATCATGCTTTCTCCAAAGTATCTGACAATGTTAAAGCATCCTCAATCTTCTTTCTTCTTTCATCTCCAGGATTTCAACCTGGATTTCATTCATTCAAACTCCCCTTGAATGTTGATCTAACAATTTTAATTTCTTCTATTTTCCACAATTTCAGAATCGCAATTTGGCTCTTGATCTTTCTAATTCTCTTGATCAGATCTCTTGATTCCTTAAGTTCATCAGCATCAACAACTAGCATGGACTTCAGTTTCAAGATCAGAACTTGGCTCTCATAGAATTAGGATTGTAACCTGGCTTACATTCTGCTCAGGTTTATTCACTAGGACCTGCACACATCTCTACCTTACAATAAATTTCACAAATTTAAAATTTGACAAATTTAAATACTACTTGCAGAAATCAATCAACCAAGAAATGATTTTACAATTTTAATCTCTGATGAACCACTTGTAGGCAAAACATTCAAATCTTTTTCTCATTTTAAACAGGCTCCCCCTTACCTGTTGTTCATCATGTTTAGCATTTGAAATTTTGAAAATCAGCTCTTCAACATCAGTTGTCGAAAATCTTTTTGGATTTTTCAAAAGTTTATGCTAAAACATACTGAAAATCTTTTTGGATTTTTTAAATGAAATGCAGAAAAGAAATATTTACATACAATATTTTTGTGAGCTTGTGTAAGAGGATCATATTAGTTTATGAGATAAATCACTAACACCATTAAGCTTTAAACATTTTAAGTTCTAAACGATTCACTTAGATTGTCAGTATACTGATCCACTTAAATTTTCACACAAAGTTCAACTGTTTCGAGATACGAGATTAATGTTTTAAGCACTTAAACTTATTTGCGTGAACCACCTCAAAATATACTCCCGTATCCAGACTTCTATATTCAGTCTTACAGGTGAATGTACACTAATGATATCTGTAAACGGGTAATGCGAGACCATGAGAGCTCAGGTTAGAACTTCCGTTCAGACAAAGAGATGATGGCTCGACTTTAGGTGTGTCCCGTTTGGGGATCTTTTCTTCAACAGCACATGATTAGCATTTTTCAATGTTTCATCATTTTTTGTACTGAGGGCTGGCTTTAAGATTAAAGCTTTGCAAAGTATTATACGAGGACTAGGCTATTG
Organism: Helianthus annuus; assembly: GCF_002127325.2. Classification (NCBI taxonomy): domain Eukaryota; kingdom Viridiplantae; phylum Streptophyta; class Magnoliopsida; order Asterales; family Asteraceae; genus Helianthus; species Helianthus annuus. The sequence continues at coordinate 174,173,587 of NC_035442.2, read as the reverse complement.
CTCCCGCAAAATCAGAAGTCCTGGTATAATACCTCAGATATCACCACGCACAAAGACCTAGTATGTCAGAAATAGAAAATCTTTCAAACAAGATTTCGGGGGTTACCCATATATCCGAGAGATGTTCCCCACGAGATAAGTAAGCTATTGATATTTATGTTTATATCTCGAAAACACTCTACTAAATGTGTAAAAACCTACTGGCATATCCGCAGTGAGATCGTTTATTACATTTGACTTTCCAATTCTTTAGCGTGTTGTGATAGTCCACTGATGTACTATCATTTCCTCTTTCACACTAAACTCTTTTTCATTTTTTGATGTTTTTGGCCTTTTGGATTTTTATCATGTTTTTGGATTTTTCAAATTTTCGAAATTTTCTAAAATTTTTACTCCCCCTAAAATCAAAATATGTTTCAATTTTGATTTTCTGAGAAAATTTGAAAACAAACTGTACAAATAAAGTGACAACTGTTGTGAATTGCTTAAATTCGCCATCCACTTGGCATAAACAATCAGAACTCCCCCTGAAAACAAACTATTTTTCCATTATGATTTCAAAACACTTAAGTTTGTTTTAATCAAAATGGTTTTTCCGGAAATAAAGTTTTGTTGATTTTACCACTTGTAGGCTGGGGATTACTTCATCATTTTGTTTTACTTCACAACCACTTGTAGGAGAGTTAAATCAAGTACAATTTAATGTCCTTGATAAACCACTTGTAAGTCGAAATGTCACAAACGTGAATTTCTCAAGAAAGATGCCGATTCCTGCTCCACGATTACCAACTTGGGAGCTTCGGCAAGTCAGGATTTTAAGTAAAGAATACAGACATCCAAGCCTGACCAGCTTTGGGTGTGACCTCTCAACTTCTCCTGGGGTTTCAACATTTCTTTTTTTCTTCATAAAAATCTTTTACCCCTTTGGCCTTCCCATTGATCATTTTCCCAAAAATATGCTTTACTTTCCCATTAAACGCTTTCTCGACATCAAATTCTTTCTTCTCAGAATAGAATTGATTCGAGATTTCAACTTTTCCAACCTTTTGTTTGAAATTTTCAGTCCTCAATGGTGGAAAGTTCACATCATCCATTGGAGGAACTGAGTTTTCTTCTTTTGAAACAAATTGTGGCTCCTCTGATTTTGTGGAATCAGATTCATCGCCAGATTTCACATCAGATTTTTTAACAACCCATGTTTGATTGTTAAGATTTACTCTTCTTCCATAAAACTTTTTTGAACATTCACCAACTTCATATGTTGAATTTTTGAAAACTTTGAACTTTTCAGTTGGTGGTTCGGTTTTATCAACAACTTTTTCTTTCAGTTTAGAAACAACTTCCTGTTTGATTTTGGTAGCCATTGGACAATTCCAGGCTATGTGACCAATTTCTTGACATCGATAACAGGTTCTTGTTTCCTTCCTCTGATAAGCTCCATTCTTCATTCCCTCTTGCCTTTTTGCAAGGAAATCTTTGTTCGATTGCTTCCAGAATGAGCTTTTTGCTTCTTCTTCAGAACTTGATCCTGAAACAAATTTAGTTTTTGAATTAACATTTTTCATATTTTTATAATTTTCTGCAACAAAACCAAAACCTTTCTTTTTGAAATTACCGTTATGGTTTGGTTTCTTTTGAAAACCAGAACCAGAACTGTATCCCTTTTTCTTGTTTAGTCTTTGTTGAACTCTTGAAGTGTACTTTTTAGGTTTTTCATTAAGATTTGCATCTTTTATTTCAGAAATATTAATTTCTGTTAATTTGAAAAACTTTTTAATCTTTTCAATTTGAACACTTCTTATTGGAAATTCTTTATCAGAATATAATTTGTCTGAAGCATTCAAAGTATATGCAACTTCAAATGTTTCATCATTCAAATTAGATTTTGATAATAGAAATTCTTTATTGTAAACCCGTTTGACCGACGATTTTTGACTTTCAACTGATGATGATCCCGAACTTTCATATTCAGACTTTGACTCCGACTCCTCATCTTTATCCAACACCTAATCGACCACTTTCTTTATTAACTCAGACTCATGATCAGTGTCAGACGATGTGAATGTGACATCAGTGTTTTCTGGTAATTCATCAGTTGTTTCGGATTTTAACTTTATATTGACAGCCTTTTTGACTTGCTCCTCATTCGGCTTTCTGGGAGAATAACCTTCCCAGATCGAAGGTGGACACTTGTTATAACTGACACTGTTTTTCTTACCAATATCCTTCTATCTCGTCTTCTCATCTTGAAATGCTTCAAGACCTGCAACAGTTGGATAAATTCTGTCAATCAAACAATCAGAACTAGAATAACTTTGTAACAACCGTCTGATTCTTTCATTCTCTATTTTTTCAGTTTCCAACTCTTGCTTCAGCTTTGCACACTCCTCAATGTAATAATTGATGGCCTTTTGCTTTGACATCATCACTGCATTCATCATTGTTAACGCATCTTCTCTTTCAGAATTTGTCTTTTGTAGACCATTCACTGTTCTATTCAACATATCATACGATTCTTTCACATAATTGACATCGAACAGTAATTTTTCTTTCATTTTTTCCAGCTCAATTAACTTCTCATCTTTCTCTTCACACTGCTTGCAAGATTCTAAACACTTTAGACATGGTTTGAAGACTTCAACAATCTTTTCAACTTCAATAATCTTTTCAACTTCAACTACTTTCTCAGCTTCAATTAACTTCTCAGCAACTTTAACTTCTTCACTTTGTTCATTTGTCTCTTTTTGAGCAACACTTTCACAATTTATCTTTTTCTGTTCTTTTGCTGCTCGTCTCTCTTTCAGCTTCTTCACTCTATCTGCAAAATAAAATTGAAAACTTTCAGGAGATAAAATAGATTTTCCAATGTTTATTTGTGTCTCTTCTTCATCATCACTATTATCAGATGATGATTGATCAAATAATGTTGTATTTTCTGAACTATTATCTGAAGAAACAGACTCTCCATCTTGAATTTTCTCACTGTTGTCAAACACACTCATCCATTCTTTCATCAAATCTGGCTCTTGAACTATTTGAGCAATAAGAGCTACTACTTTCGAATCAGGTGGAATGTATTTGTCCCAGCTAAAACCTTCTGCCACTTTCTCATCATCTTGATCAATTATACCAAAATAAGCTTTCTTGTTTGACTCTTCGATCGCCTTTTTAGCATGTGCAGTTTGTGGTTCTTGTTGTTGATACGGTTGATGAGCAACTTGTTGATATATGGCTTTCCAATAATAATCATTATTTCCAAACGGATTCTGTGCTCCACCATCTTCTCTATTTGTACATTCCCTCTTGAAATGTCCTTTTTCCCTGCAACGAAAACAAGTAACTTTAGATTTATCAAAACCCAAAGTAAAAACATTTGCATCACGAAAATCATCTCTTCCTGTAATCATCTTAAATTTTTCAGCTCTCCTCAAAACACTCGCTAGACACCATTTAATATCCATAAGCTCCATCTCTTCTGCATCAATCTGATCGTAATCCTCTTTCGTTAACATAGGATTTCCGATCCTTCCTGCAACCAATCCCTTATATGATTCTAACACTGTAGCAAGTAATGACATGTGACCTTTAGCAACTTCTTCAGAGAAATTTTGACCATTCTGAAGATGCAACGCAATGTTGCAGTGTAAAACATGACCATTATTGTTGTTTGAGCTTTGGAACTGAAGACTTGATGTAGAAACCTTCGGATTAACACTCGGATATGAAGAGAATCCACTGTTATTGTTTGGACCTTGATTGACTGATCCTGATGAATTTTCTTTACTGAAAGCAGTTTGGACCTTCGAACTTGCTTCAACATCCTAAACACTTCCTTTGTAATACATTTTGATGTCTTGTTGACCACTCTGACTGTTCATTCTAGCAATCTTTTGTTGCTCCAAATCTTGTCCTTCAATCTTTTCAATGAACTGGGAAATTGTCAATTTGTCATATTCTCCAGTGTTTTTCAAGATCATCAGATATGTACCCCATTCTTTCTGAGGTAAAGCATCAGCTAATTTATCGACCCATTCTTCTTGATCTTTGTTAATATCCAACAATGACATTGATCGCACTAAATGGCAATATCTTTCAATCAGCTTCTTTGAAGATTCACCTGGCAAGCTCGAAAACAAGTCAAATTCTTTCTCTAACAACGATTTCTTACTCCTGATCATCTTCTTACTTCCCTCAAATTTAATTCGGAGTGCTTCCCAAATCGAACGTGAAGTATTACCATGTTGAAGTAATATAAAGATGTCTTCTTTCACAGCTTGCTGTAGCAGACTAATCATCATCTTTTCTGCTTTGTACATATCTCGTTCTTTATCTGACAACTCATAAATTGCTTTGATAACTCCCAAATCAGTACGAGGTCTTACTTTTTCTCAATACATTCCGAGGATCTCAAATGATTTGCTTGAACCCAGTTTTCGAATCGATCTTTCCAACCATAATACTCCTCAATGCCCATTAGTTTCGAGGGGTTTTTGCAAAGTTCCAATCTCATTTTCCATGTTCATGCTTTGAGCAATGACAGCCGGAGTAGTCGAGGCAGTAACAAAAGCGTTATAGAATTCCTCTTCCATGATTCGATGACAAGTTTCTCAAAATCAGATACTTTCAAACGGAATCAACTTTCACACGATATGACCTCTTCAAGCGAAATGACCAACTGGTACGAAATGATCCACACGAAATAAGAACTTTCACACGAAATTAATGATTTCGTGCGAAATAACTAAACGAAATGATGGTTTCGCGAAAAATAGACTGATTTTCACACGAAATGAGAACCTTTGGTACGAAATGGTGATTTCGTACGAAATAGCTCACACGAAATGATGATTTCGTGTGAAATCAACCAAATTTCAAACGAAATACTGATTTCGTGCAAAATGAGCTACGATTTCAAACGAAATGAATCACAAATGTGATTTCGTGCGAAATGAAGGATCTATTTCGTGCGAAATGCTGCTGATGTCATCATGTCGGCCGTATTTTTGTCAATTTTAACAGGTTTTAATTCGAATTTTGGTCCAATTATTTCAAGGCTTTGTTAAAACAGTAATTCGCATATAATGTGAGAAATTCAATCCATTTCAACCGTCAAATCTTGTTTAATTTTGAAAAGAAGGTGTAGAAGTCAGAAAATTTATAAAATCAAGCTGAATTCGGTAAGAACTCCTCCTCCTGAGCTCTGATACCACTTGTAGGATCGTTTTTACGACCGAAAATAGTCATTCAGAGGTATTCTTCTCAATACGAGAGGCGGAAACTAACGTATTAAGTTCGAAACAACTTGATATTCATTTTAAATGTCTTTTTGATTGATATAACAAAGTTTTACAGCGAGTAGACACTTCGGCAGCAGTTCGGCACTGAAACGGAAAGTTACAAATGAGATCGCACATCAGGTATTTATAGGGCAGCCTATTTCGTACGAAATGGTTCATGCGAAATGAACATTGCTATTTCGTGCGAAATACCCTTCACACCTATGTTTGACATTTTTCTCGTATAACGTGCCCTGATATATCTATTCTAATACAAGACTCGATACAAGACGAAGTCGACAGACATATGCACCAACAACGCATTTCATCTGGGTGTCTAATTCTTAGTGAGACTTCAGTAATATACCTGTATTACATTTCAATCTCAAGGAACATTAGTAGTGATCGTCAACACTCAAACGTATTGAAACCAGGTATACATACACATATACATACTTCGTGCATACGTATATTCACACGTACATTCATACACTGTCACAACCCCCGTCCCCTAACAGCCCGGGAACGGGCGGCCGTGGCTAGCTTCAGTGGTATCGGTGGTTATCATTTTGGCAGTGGAAATTACATCAGGACCGTAGTTAGGAAATATTTTATCAGAGTAAAATAACACATTTTCATAATATTAAACATGTGGGAAAAATCCCAAGTTTTTAGTACACACATTTTATAGGGATAAACCCTATTTTATTTAATAAAAACATCTCTTTATTTTAGGTAACTTTATAGCCACTTTTCCAAGCCTTCAGTGCTGTACAGCTGGCTTCTATTAGACTTTCACATTTTGTTACCTGAAACACATTTAAAAACATTTTGTCAGTGGAAAATACTGGTGAGTGAATCTCAGTTTAATCATGTTAAGTAAAACCATTGTACAGTATTGAGGGCGGTCGCGCAATTACATTTGTTTCCATCTACTTTAATTACCACCCACGGTACTGTCAACCCGACTTGTGGTCATGTTACTACTCACAATGTAGTAACAAATTTTGTATACAAAACCCTAACATACCGACGATAATTGTAGAATACAAATACTCAATCATTGTTTAATATATTATTAATTGTGTGAGGTTTTGTAAAAATAGTTTACAAAAAAAAAGATTACTCACATTGCTGTCTTAGGATTTTCCTTAAGGATTTCCTTGTGATTATCTATTAAATACACAAATGCACACGCGTTAGCATAATAACCCAATATTTACATTAGTAATACTCTCTCCGAGACGGTATTCCAATGACTACGTCGGGCAGAACCTCGACAGCCGTTACAGAACCCTGGATCAATCGGGCAGCGTATCTAATAGAAACCAGGGTTATGATACTTACAACGGGGTAGAACTTCGTTATTAAGGGGGTATTATGCCCGGAATTGGCTATGCAGAATATTGAGAGAGATTGAGAGAAATGAGCGAATTCAATTGACAGTCGAAGCCATCAATTTATAGGTCTGATCGACCACTTCCTCGCAACCTGCGTAAACCACACAAGGGTCCTTCGCGGCCCGCGACATGGGGGGTAGGGTCTAGCTGTGCTGATTCGCCAGATGTAGACTCGACACGATGCTGACACGTGGCACGCTAGGGTGTCGCCCTGACCTTGGGCTGTCGCGGCCCGCGTAAGCTCAAGCTTACTTCTACGCGGCCCGCGAGCGACACCATGACTTTGTTTTTTATTTTATTTTTAATTATATATCATATTTTGGGTTCGTTTTTCGCATTCGGGGTGAATTTTAGGACATATAAGGACACTTTATGTCACACCCCCCCCAAAAAAAAAACCACATGCGGAACACCACCGCTTGGAGGCGTGACCGACCAGGATCCAGCCACTAATTATACTGAGCACTGATTAATAGTAGAAATATTTGCTACCCAAAGTAGTTAGCAACATCGTAGTTTAAGTTCGATAATTAGTTTAAACAAAACAGCGGAAGCATAAACCAAATAGTTTTAAAGATAGTTCTTAGTTCAAGATAGTTAAACCCAACACACGGGTTTTGACGAACACTACACATCCCCAAGCAGCAGCTCCTGAGTCACTGGTTACCTGCAAAGCATGCGGTAAGGGGTCAACAATAATGCTGAGTGAGTTCACTAGTTGTCCAGTTTTAGTTTACCAAAAACTTAAGTTGTTTAGATAAAGCATTTATAATCACGTTGTGGGGAGCTACCCCATCTGTAAGCTCACTAAACTGTAGATACCGAAACTGTTGACGGAAAGTTGTTGTGCCCCGAGTCAATGTCTATCGTCATTGACCATGTTGCAAGGTCTACTAGTTCACGCCCGATCTCCCCCGGTCACGGTGTGAGGTTGTCAAACCTAATAGCGCTATCAACTAATAACCCGTTCGCCCCCGGCGATTAATCGGTACTGTAAGCAGGGACTTAAAGTGATAGAGTTTCGTTTAGCATGGCTAGTTGTGATTCATAAATAATATCCAAACGTATCTCCCCCGGAGATAGTAGTTACCCATTCTGATTTCCCCCGGAAGTAATGGTTCAAAGTGTTTTCCCAAAGTTTGGTAGTTGGTCCGTGTCCCTCCGCGGGACGCATGCTTTTAGTGTATGAACTCACCTTGGGTTGCTCGGCAGATTAGGTTACTTTGTCAAACACGTTGGTCACCACGTCCTAACATGGTTACCAGTATAGGTCAGGTTTGGTGTACGAGCAATCATGTAAAATCTACACATAACTAACACGTAGCATGCATACAACATACAGTCATAGGGTTATTGGGCCGGCCCTAATATTCACACATTCAAACAGACTTCAGCAACACATAGTCCAGTTAACAGGTAGCCCATTTTAAACACATTATGGCCCAATAACCAAAGTGGACAGCCCAGTCGCAACCAGGTGGTCTCGAGTCGCAACCAGGAGGTCTCGGCTTGTCACGCTGGGTTGCGAGTCGCAACCGTGTGGTCTCGAGTTGTCACGCTGTGGTTGCGAGTCGCAACCGTGTGGTCTCGAGTTGTCACGCTGTGGTTGCGAGTCGCAACCGTGTGGTCTCGAGTCGCAATGCTGTCCTTTTCTTGTTCACATGTTGATTCAGACTTAGTCAGGCTAAATTGTACCAAGCATCAGGCCCCAAATCAGGAAACAACCAATAAGGTTTCGACTAACAATTTTCCTAATCTGACCATTAGTAAAACATGGATCAAACATTGCCCTTTTTTAAACCTTCAAGTCATCTTCAACAAGTTCATCACAAGTTCATAAATTTTTAGGGTTTTCATCTTAACATAATCATACACTTTTATGAACCAAAATCACATATTTTAACAAGATCATCATGCAAGAACAAGAAAACATACATTTTGTAACTTTAAACATGACTAGATTGGTTTAAACATTCCTAAAATATCATTCTTTTATTTATTCAAATGTCAAGTTAGCATGCTCATAAACAAACCACAACAATCTTCATATTTCTCATGATTTCTACTCATTTAAGTAAATCAAGATCATGTAAAAAGAGGTCAAGTCATAAACATTTCATTCATCAAGCATACAAGGCATCTAGTACACATATATAACACTAACCGGTTGTGAAGAAGGAGCCGAAACAAAGGAAAGGAACCGAGAAGATGGAGTGTCCGAGTGATGATGATCTTGACCGAGATCCGAGCTTGAACCGAAAGTTGGAAGAGAATGGGATGTTGTTTGGGGTTTCTAGTGAAAGAGAAAGGTGTGTGTGTGTTGGTAACTAAAGAATGAAGAATGAGGGGAAGTTGGAATTTATATACAAGGTTTCAAAATAGGCTAAGGGGGTTTCGGCCCAAACCGGTTACGGCCCACTCGAGACCGAGTGGCCCACTCGAAACCGAGTGGTTGCGAGTCATGGTCTCGAGTCACTAGCATAACTCATAAATATATATATATATATATATATATATATATATATATATATATATATATATATATAATACATACAACACATATCATGCAAAAAGTCACGTTTCCATTTAATAACATATATACACACAAAGATATTACAAGATGTTCGTTCGGAAAAACCTAGAGTGTCACATTATCCCCAAGTTTTAAGAACTTTCGTCCCGAAAGTTAAGGCAGCCACTGTCAAGCTAGAGTGTTTCAGCGGGGTGTCACATCATCCCCCCGTTAGTTTGGAATTTCGTCCCGAAATTCGGTTGTAGCTTCAGTGCTGGGGGTTTCGTTTGGGAACAACTGGGGATACTTGGACTTCATCTGGTCTTCCCGTTCCCAGGTAAACTCTGGGCCACGTCGTGAGTTCCAACGAACTCGCACGAGAGGTATTTGGCTACGTTTGAGGGTTTTGATCTCTCGATCCGCGATCTCAATCGGTTCCTCAGTAAAGTGTAGCTGTTCATCAATAGTGAGTTCCTTGAAGGGAATTATGAGTGTTTCATCTGACAGACACTTCTTCAGATTAGACACGTGGAAAACATTGTGCACTGCACTCAGCTCTGCAGGCAGGTTCAATCTATAAGCAACCTTACCGATTTTCTCGGTAATTTCGAATGGTCCAACATATCGCGAGTTCAGCTTGCCCCGTTTACCGAAACGAACCACACCCTTCCAGGGTGAGACTTTAAGTAGAACCCGGTCCCCGACCTGGAATTCTAGCGGTTTCCTACGCTTATCAGCGTAGCTTTTCTGACGGTCACGAGCTGCCGCCATGCGTTGTCTGATCTGGGTAATCTTTTCCGTCATATCTACCACCAGTTCTGGGCCTGTGATTTGACTGTCACCGACTTCCGCCCAGCAAAGGGGTGATCGGCATTTACGACCGTACAATGCCTCAAAAGGTGCCGCCTGAATGCTAGTGTGGTAGCTGTTATTATAGGAGAATTCCACCAGCGGTAGATGCTTCTCCCAGTTCTTGCCAAAATCGATCACACATGCCCTAAGCATGTCTTCCAGGGTTTGGATGGTGCGTTCAGACTGCCCATCCGTTTGTGGGTGATATGCGGTGCTCATGTCCAAACGTGAGCCAAAGGATTTGTGCATTGCTTGCCACAACTCGGAAGTAAAACGAGCGTCTCGGTCGGAAATAATAGAAGTTGGCACTCCGTGTCTCGAGACTACTTCTTTTAAATAGATTTCTGCCAAGGTAGAAAACTTGTCTGTTTCCTTAATGGCCAGAAAGTGTGCAGACTTAGTCAATCGATCTACTATCACCCAAATAGTGTCATTCCCGCGTTGGGATCTAGGTAGCCCCGTAACAAAATCCATGGAAATTTGTTCCCATTTCCACTTCGGGATTTCGGGTTGCTGGAGTAGGCCTGCTGGTTTCTGATACTCAGTCTTGACTCTTGCGCAGGTCAAACATTTGCTAACGTATGCTGCTATGTGGGCTTTCATGCCAGGCCACCAGTAAGTGGTCCTTAAGTCGTGGTACATCTTATCCGAACCAGGATGTACTGAATAACGGGACTTATGGGCTTCGTCCATCACAAGCTCACGCAGATCTCCGTAAAGTGGAACCCAAATGCGTCCTACCACATAGTAAGCGCCGTCTTCTTTTTGCTCTAGTCGTTGTCTCGATCCTCGCAGGGACTCAGCCCTGAGGTTTTCCGGTTTCAGAGCTTCAGTCTGAGCATTTCGAATCTGGGTAGGGAGGTTAGACTGGATAGTAAGTTGTAACGCTCGCACGCGCTTGGGCGTAGTGTCTTTTCGGCTGAGGGCGTCTGCCACGACATTGGCCTTGCCCGGATGGTACTTGATGGCGCATTCATAATCATTTAGGAGTTCGACCCATCGACGTTGTCGCATGTTTAATTCCTTTTGCTTGAAGATATGCTCGAGACTCCTGTGATCGGTGTAAATGGTGCACTTGGTACCGTACAGGTAATGTCTCCATATCTTAAGCGCAAAGATCACTGCTCCTAGTTCCAAGTCGTGCGTAGTATAGTTCCTTTCGTGAGTCTTAAGTTGTCGAGAGGCGTAAGCAATAACTTTGTCGCGTTGCATTAACACACAACCGAGCCCATGGATGGATGCATCGCAGTAAACCACAAAGTCGTCAGTGCCTTCAGGCAACGAGAGAATAGGAGCACTACAGAGGTTATCCTTTAGTTTCTGAAATGCGGTTTCCTGAGCTTAACCCCATTTATAAACCATACCCTTCTGAGTAAGAGCCGTGAGAGGCTGAGAAATCTTTGAGAATCCCATGATAAATCTTCGATAGTACCCTGCTAGTCCCAAGAATTGGCGGATTTCGGTCGGAGTCTTAGGGGTAGGCCAATTCTTTATAGAGTCGATCTTTGCAGGGTCGACGTGAATTCCATCCTTGTTAACCACGTGCCCAAGGAAATGGACTTCTCGAAGCCAGAAGTCGCATTTCGAGAACTTGGCATACAGTTGCTCATTGCGAAGGAGTTCGAGGATAAGGCGTAGGTGCTGTTCATTGTCACACCCCCAAAATACCACCCATGAGAAACCCTACTAGGCGTGTGACAAACCAATAACGAGCCACTAATCATATTGAACCAATTACAAGTTGTTAAATATAATCCTCGATTATTAATGAAAATTGCCATCAATAAGTTTAAATGGAGACCAACATGTTCAGCGGAAGCATATAAAAGAAAACATAGTTAACTGTTTCAAATTAAATGTATGTATTCAATAAACCCATCATTCGTATCCAATCAACACGACCCATGACCATTCCAGCTACTTCAGACAGCAAGTTCCAAATCCACATAATCTAACGACCTGCGAGCATGCAACAAGTGTATCAGACAACGCTGGTGAGTTCATAGTTTTACAAAAACGTTGTTTACCAAGTGTTTAGTTAATCCGTTGAATTTAAATCCGAAAGTAATGTTGACAACAATGTTGCTAATACCCCAATACAAGACGGCTTCTGATTATTTTGCCCTTTCTCCAATGCTCCTATCAAAGCATTGGTCATAACTAGGTCATTAGTTCAACACCCGTCCTCCCAGGAACGGGGTGAGGTTGCCAAACCTAAGTAGCGCTACTAACTAATACCATGTTACCTCCTCGGTAACCAAACAACACGGAGGGACTTTAAAGGTGATAGGAAGAGTATATTATCCAACATTCCCGTTTTTACCCAAAAGACTTATCCCTTCCCGGGATTCCCACTGACTGTCCCAACTACCGGGACGCATGCTCAAAAGAGATGAACTCACCTTTGATTTGCTCGGTAAGATTAGTTACCCGTTCCCAGATGATCAACCAAACCCTATCGTGGTTACCGAAAACAATCAGTTTCATGCACACTTAATCAAGTATTCATTATACATATTACACAAATAGTACACACACAATATCATGCAATTTATAATGGTTGATCATGCAACATAATGGCCCTTGTCATCATGAAGTCTTCTAACAAGTGTTCGTGTCACACAAATCCACATCACAAATTTATATTTCACATAATTACATATCAGTTGGTTTATCATTCACGTAAACATGCACTCCTATTTTGTTCATCATGCTTTATACACACATCGAACCAATCAATATAGTTATCTTAGAATCATTTATCGTAGCAATTATTCAAAAGAATCAAACAGATAATCCTCATGGCTGTCTCGTACAAAATCATCATTTCTCAATGAGCTTTTATTGGACCACAACATTAATTGAATTGTTGTTTTACTTCTTGATATTTGAACAACCAACTTTCATTTCATTGGACCGAATCATTAGGGAAGTCACATGAATCACTGACAACATGTTAATTACCATTCCTATTGTAATCACAAATACCATTTAAAACTAACAAAGATTAACAACATGGACATGCCCACTCAAAATATCACATGCTTACAATCTTGAACACACAACATCGACAATTCTTCAACAGAATGTATGACACAGTCCTAGCTCTTATTCATAATTTAACATCATGAACCCATTACCCGGACCCTACTTATCACATAACCACCTTTAGTAGATTAATTATTCATGCAACACCTACTTTGCCAATTTAATATCAATACAGTTCGCGTAAGTTCCTATCACAATACCTAACCCACAACTCCTCCCGAAATCGTCCCGCACGAAGCCATATAGTAAACATCACGCCACACGAACCAACAGATTGCACATGATTAATACACAATAACAAAATCAGCGACCATCTTCCTAATCGCTCATGAATAACACTCCGACCCGGATTTTATCTCACATGCATCTCATAATAACACATATTAACAACACCGATAATCATGAACATTACGCGAATAATCAATCAAGACTCGTAATTATAAACAGCAAGTTAACATACATATATATATATACATAGATACGTAAACAAATACCATTATGATTCATGTACAGTGTTCACGACCTTAAGACGAAATCGAGCACGAATAACATCGAGTATTACCAACACTTGTATGGATCATTGAGCAAGTATATAAATCTTTCCAGTTAACCGGTTAATCACGACACATGATCAGGCTTAGTTTCATACACTTAAATAAGTTCACATATCATAAACATTTAAGCGCGGTACACGTAAAACGTACAGATCGCATGAGCAGGCTACACTTAATCGTGATAACACAACACAACTCGAACCGAAACCGCGACGAGTCTATTAACTAGAACTATGGACGAGAGAGATCTTACCGGTGTTCGTCGGAGGCTGAAATCGCCGGAGAAGAAGGTGATGGTAGCCGGTTTCGTCGTGGGATTTCGGGTGAGAGGATAAAGATTGCGACTGTGAGAGGGGGTCTTGTTCTGCCGTAGGGTTTGTGTGTTCTCCACGAAGGTGAACATACGTAAATATATATATGACATTGTGGCTTGAATATTGGCGGTGGGGATTCCATGTGTGTGTGGGCCGAGATAAAGGTTAAGGTGGGCTGGGGTTAAGGATCACGCAAAGTTTCCTCCAAACAAATAAATCTGATGTCAAACTTTACTTGCCATTTTGGTGAATCTATTGTTTTATATATATAAAATTATTTATTTAAATATTTATGTACATATATATATATACCTATATATATATATATATTTTTAACCAACAACAACATGTTCGGACAAAGAGTTAGCAAAGTCGTGCATAAATCCACACAATGTTTTGACCGATAAAGGTTTCAGGTTGCGTAAGGGGGTTGGGTCGACTAAGGCGACAACCATAATTAATTTATCAAATAAAATATGTATGGGATTCGATTTATAAAGGAGAAACAAACGGTTTGTACCTAGAAGTTACGGGTTGTCACATCATCCCCAAGTTGAAAGAAATTTCGTCCCGAAATTTAGCAAACAGTCACTGAGGAAGCTAGTTTTGTTAAGCGTTTTCGCGGGCTGTCACATCGTCCCCTACTTGAAAGAATTTTCGTCCCGAAAATTGATCTAAAGTAATAGCTTGAAGTGAGTTCCGACGAACTCGATCTATAGCTACCTTACAACGCTTGGGGGGCTAATCTTGTGATCAGTGGAAATCATGGTATGGTTGCTAGCGTTTCGTTATATCAGTTGCCAATCAAAGAAACAGGGAATTAATGAGGTTCGTACAAAGAATCGAGCGAAACAGGGGTCCATTAAACAAATTTATTGTCTAGAAGTAATTTCCAGTAGTGGTGCATGGCGGCATGGCACAACAGGGAAGTTCGTTACATTGCGGTCGCGCGAGTGTATCATTTGTCCAATACAGAGTTTGGTGGGTAAAGATTAGTGTTGCAAAACGACAAACGCGTGTAACTGTGACTGCTTCACTTCTAGCGGCGATGATAAGTGAAAGTGATAAGGTTCGTCTACAGGGATGCGTGGGCATAGTTCTCCTAATCCCGTGTTCGTTCGGAAGTTCCATCTAGCTGCCATCACATGGTTAGTTCTATTGAAACAAGGGTGCACTGGAGGCCCTTGTGATCGGTCTAATTGGTGCATTCGGTACCGTCCGAGCAATGCCTCCAATTTAAAATCCAAGGACTACGGCTCCCACCGTAGGCCGTGAATCGAGCAGTTCTTCCTGTAAGTCCACCACGTGGGTCATCTCCTTCTCGTGTTACATCGATGTGTAACTCGGACTCTGATTCGAACCATCACGGTATACCGCCAAATCGTCGGTTCCCTCGGATAGAAGTGATACTTAATGCGCTGCAGGGTAGGGTTTCAAAAGCTGAAGAAACATTTCCCTGTTTTGATTTCTCATGAATTCATAGCTCCCCGCTGTGCTAAGGAGGTTAAAGTTGCGCCATCTTCGAAAATCTCATGATGAATCGTCGGTAGTACCTAGCGAACCCAAGGGATTGTTATATCCCAGAAGGAAATCCGAAATTGCATGAGGTCAATCTGAAATTCCACCTGACGATGTGGAGGTAAACCAAGTAACAAAAAAAACACGTCAGAAAATTCACGAACAACTAGAAGATCCTCGATCTTCCCTTCTTTAAGTTGCGAATCAGTGGCGAGAGCTAGGCCAGCAGGGTAGCCCTTCAGTAGACACTTCTGGGCCTTCATAGCTGATATGGCGCTAACCTTTGCACCACTCTGTTTCTTTAGAACAAATAACGATTTTCCACACAAAATTTTCTCCTCACAAGGTATGTCTGCGCGATTTCTGAATAACCAATCCACACTAACTACTGCATTGTAACCATCAAGGGTAGTAGAAGGAAGGTCAATGTCGAACACCTGTCCCCCAAGGTCAAGTTTGCATCCCAGCGAACATATAAGGCTTCAATTGGCTTGCATCAGCCGACTCCACAACAGGTTCGGTTTCAAGAAGCATCAGGGTTAAACAGAACAGAGACGAAGCGAATAGCTACCCATCCAAGCTATCGTGTTGCTATTACGCCTGGCATAGCCTATGCCAATACTAAATGTCCTTCCATGAGCTTCATTTCCAGTGTTGTTTTCGTTACAAGAACTTCTAGTACTACCGCCGTTCCCTTGGTTGTTGTCACCTTCGTTTCCATACTGTAAGCTACGATCACGAGTACCTTGATGTTGCCGCGATTGTTGCCTCTAATATTGTTGCCTGTAACGGTGTCCTGCGTCCTTTCACTAACAAGGTCCATCTTTTCACATTCTGTGCCACGTCCTAAGGCACTACTCATGGTGCGGTCTGTTACACAGTCCGCTCTACAGTCAATCGTCATCGATTTTGTCCCGATTGGTTCGTAAGAGTCGACTCCCATGAGTCGCTGGCTGGGGTTAAGGATTTGATTGGAGTCAAATCGTTATTGTTCGTTGCCGGTAACTAGGGACGTTTAAATGCTGAAGCCGGTAAGGTACTACGTTTACCCTCCTGTCCATCGTTCTTGCAAGTTGACTGAGTAATACACGGTATGTCGCGAGGGTGTTGCAGAAGTGATCGCACTTCGGGATCTAAGTCGTTAGTACATTGGGTTCCAGTAAACAAAGAGGAGTGTGAGAGGTATAGACCAATCATTTGACGCTGAGCCATCCAACTCAGGGACGTTCGTACAAGCACCTAACATTCTACACAGTTCACTAGGCGTTCAGATGTGTGATCAGGTGATACTCGATAGCATCGAGATTCGTAAGGGTTCAGAGTGAAGTGAAAAGATCATATTTAAGTAAGAGACAATCACTGCTATGACTCTTATAGACTGTTTGTGTTTCACATCGATCAAATAACAGAATGGAACCCCTTTTTCGCTTGTTAAGCCTCACTGGGACTCGCATGCACCCCACATTATTATTATGTGTGCACCCACAATAATACTGTGATTTGCATGCTCATCTCAGTTCCTCCTAACTCATGTCAAATGGTACCTCAAACTCATATGTCAAACAGAGAATATCACAAAACTGGGGTCATGATTCTCTAGGGTAACACCACATTATCAATCACTTAACACATGCAAGTAATACATGAACTCGTATTGTTGTGCTAAACGTGCAATAACATGCAATATCATATATAAGTGTTCACTAGTTATGCTGTGCAATGAGTAAACGAGAGACAAACCTTGCTATCTGAAGCTGAGTGTCATGGTCGCATTCTTGTTTTCAGAACTGTTCGGTTATAGTCTGGTTTTATAAAAACGTTTTAAAACCAAGTTCACTATAACCAGTGGCTCTGATACCAAACTGTCACACCCCCAAAATACCACCCATGAGAAACCCTACTAGGCGTGTGACAAACCAATAACGAGCCACTAATCATATTGAACCAATTACAAGTTGTTAAATATAATCCTCGATTATTAATGAAAATTGCCATCAATAAGTTTAAATGGAGACCAACATGTTCAGCGGAAGCATATAAAAGAAAACATAGTTAACTGTTTCAAATTAAATGTATGTAATCAATAAACCCATCATTCGTATCCAATCAACACGACCCATGACCATTCCAGCTACTTCAGACAGCAAGTTCCAAATCCACATAATCTAACGACCTGCGAGCATGCAACAAGTGTATCAGACAACGCTGGTGAGTTCATAGTTTTACGAAAACGTTGTTTACCAAGTGTTTAGTTAATCCGTTGAATTTAAATCCGAAAGTAATGTTGACAACAATGTTGATAATACCCCAATACAAGACGGCTTCTGATTATTTTGCCCTTTCTCCAATGCTCCTATCAAAGCATTGGTCATGACTAGGTCATTAGTTCAACACCCGTCCTCCCAGGAACGGGGTGAGGTTGCCAAACCTAAGTAGCGCTACTAACTAATACCATGTTACCTCCTCGGTAACCAAACAACACGGAGGGACTTTAAAGGTGATAGGAAGAGTATATTATCCAACATTCCCGTTTTTACCCAAAAGACTTATCCCTTCCCGGGATTCCCACTGACTGTCCCAACTACCGGGACGCATGCTCAAAAGAGATGAACTCACCTTTGATTTGCTCGGTAAGATTAGTTACCCGTTCCCAGATGATCAACCAAACCCTATCGTGGTTACCGAAAACAATCAGTTTCATGCACACTTAATCAAGTATTCATTATACATATTACACAAATAGTACACACACAATATCATGCAATTTATAATGGTTGATCATGCAACATAATGGCCCTTGTCATCATGAAGTCTTCTAACAAGTGTTCGTGTCACACAAATCCACATCACAAATTTATATTTCACATAATTACATATCAGTTGGTTTATCATTCACGTAAACATGCACTCCTATTTTGTTCATCATGCTTTATACACACATCGAACCAATCAATATAGTTATCTTAGAATCATTTATCGTAGCAATTATTCAAAAGAATCAAACAGATAATCCTCATGGCTGTCTCGTACAAAATCATCATTTCTCAATGAGCTTTTATTGGACCACAACATTAATTGAATTGTTGTTTTACTTCTTGATATTTGAACAACCAACTTTCATTTCATTGGACCGAATCATTAGGGAAGTCACATGAATCACTGACAACATGTTAATTACCATTCCTATTGTAATCACAAATACCATTTAAAACTAACAAAGATTAACAACATGGACATGCCCACTCAAAATATCACATGCTTACAATCTTGAACACACAACATCGACAATTCTTCAACAGAATGTATGACACAGTCCTAGCTCTTATTCATAATTTAACATCATGAACCCATTACCCGGACCCTACTTATCACATAACCACCTTTAGTAGATTAATTATTCATGCAACACCTACTTTGCCAATTTAATATCAATACAGTTCGCGTAAGTTCCTATCACAATACCTAACCCACAACTCCTCCCGAAATCGTCCCGCACGAAGCCATATAGTAAACATCACGCCACACGAACCAACAGATTGCACATGATTAATACACAATAACAAAATCAGCGACCATCTTCCTAATCGCTCATGAATAACACTCCGACCCGGATTTTATCTCACATGCATCTCATAATAACACATATTAACAACACCGATAATCATGAACATTACGCGAATAATCAATCAAGACTCGTAATTATAAACAGCAAGTTAACATACATATATATATATATACATAGATACGTAAACAAATACCATTATGATTCATGTACAGTGTTCACGACCTTAAGACGAAATCGAGCACGAATAACATCGAGTATTACCAACACTTGTATGGATCATTGAGCAAGTATATAAATCTTTCCAGTTAACCGGTTAATCACGACACATGATCAGGCTTAGTTTCATACACTTAAATAAGTTCACATATCATAAACATTTAAGCGCGGTACACGTAAAACGTACAGATCGCATGAGCAGGCTACACTTAATCGTGACAACACAACACAACTCGAACCGAAACCGCGACGAGTCTATTAACTAGAACTATGGACGAGAGAGATCTTACCGGTGTTCGTCGGAGGCTGAAATCTCCGGAGAAGAAGGTGATGGTAGCCGGTTTCGTCGTGGGATTTCGAGTGAGAGGATAAAGATTGCGACTGTGAGAGGGGGTCTTGTTCTGCCGTAGGGTTTGTGTGTTCTCCACGAAGGTGAACATACGTAAATATGTATATGACATTGTGGCTTG
Source organism: Helianthus annuus (assembly GCF_002127325.2). Classification (NCBI taxonomy): domain Eukaryota; kingdom Viridiplantae; phylum Streptophyta; class Magnoliopsida; order Asterales; family Asteraceae; genus Helianthus; species Helianthus annuus. Next base: position 174,153,862 of record NC_035442.2, on the reverse strand, counting down.
AATATTGGCGGTGGGGATTCCATGTGTGTGTGGGCCGAGATAAAGGTTAAGGTGGGCTGGGGTTAAGGATCACGCAAAGGTTCCTCCAAACAAATAAATATGATGGCAAACTTTACTTGCCATTTTGGTGAATCTATTGTTTTATATATATAAAATTATTTATTTAAATATTTATGTACATATATATGTATACCTATATATATATATATATATATATATTTAACCAACAACAACATGTTCGGACAAAGAGTTAGCAAAGTCGTGCATAAATCCACACAATGTTTTGACCGATAAAGGTTTCAGGTTGCGTAAGGGGGTTGGGTCGACTAAGGCGACAACCATAATTAATTTATCAAATAAAATACGTATGGGATTCGATTTATAAAGGCGAAACAAACGGTTTGTACCTAGAAGTTACGGGTTGTCACATTCATGCTCTTCTTGACTTTTTGAGTAGATCAGGATGTCGTCGATAAACACGATCACGAATTTGTCGAGGTAAGGTTTGCACACTCGGTTCATGAGATCCATGAATACCGCGGGCGCGTTGGTCACTCCAAAGGGCATAACAAGGAATTCATAATGACCATAACGAGTTCTGAATGCAGTTTTGGAGATGTCTTCATTACGGACTCTTAGCTGATGATAGCCCGATCGTAAGCCGATCTTAGAGTAGTAGCTCGATCCTTGCAACTGATCGAATAGGTCGTCGATTCGCGGGAGAGGGTAACGATTCTTGATGGTAACCTTGTTCAGCTCACAATAGTCAATGCACATTCGGAACGTGCCATCCTTCTTTTTAACAAAGAGTACCGGTGCTCCCCAGGGTGATGAACTAGGGCGGATAAACCCTTTATCCAATAGTTCCTGTAGTTGTGTAGAGAGTTCCTTCAATTCTGCGGGAGCTAGTCGATAAGGTGCACGAGCTATGGGCGCTGCTCCGGGAGCTAGCTCGATTTGGAATTCGACCTGACGGTGGGGAGGGAGTCCAGGTAATTCTTCAGGAAAAACCTCGGGGTAGTCACGCACTACTGGAAAATCTTCAATCCTCTTTTCCTTTTCCTGCGTGTTGGTGACAAGTGCTAAGATAGCGGTGTGTCCTTTTCGTAAACACTTCTGGGCCTTCAAGAATGAGATAACGCCGGAGATTTCTCTGCCTTTGCCACCTTGTACAATGAGGGGTTTTCCAGAACGGCGGGGAATACGAACTGCTTTCTCTTGACAGAGGATCTCAGCGCGATGCTTGGATAACCAATCCATACCGATGACGACGTCGAAGCTTCCAAGTGTAACAGGGAAAAGATCGATGCTAAACGTCTGACCAGACAGTTCTAGTTTGCAGCCTTTGATAACATGTGAGGCCTCGATGTTTCTACCATTAGCTAACTCGACGATATGATGTGAACTTAGTAACGAAAGCGGACGCTTAAGCTTCTTACTAATACGTAGGGACACATAACTAGCATCGGCTCCAGAATCAAATAATACAGAAACATAACGATCATCGAGTAGGAACTTACCCGCCACGACATTGGGGTCATTCCTCGCCTCTCCAGCTCCAATCACAAAAGCCCTTCCTCTAGCATCATTCCCAGCGTTGTTGTTCTGATCGTTGTTTCCAGCTCCCTGATTGTTGTTGCGGTTCTGGTTCAGTTCAGGGCAATTCTTCTTAAAGTGCCCCTCAGCTCCACACTGGAAACAACCCTTGGCGTTCCCGTGATGTTGCTGCTGCTGGTTCTGCCCCACGGGACGTGGACTCCTACAGTCCTTGGCCTCATGCCCCATCTTGTTACATCGCTGACACTGACTTTTCCCACAAGGCCCACTGTGATGCCGATTGCACTTGTTGCACTTGGGGTGGTTACCGCGATAGCCACCCTGTTGTTGAGTGCCCTTGTTGTTTTCAGTTTTCCTTTGCTGTGCTGGGGCCTGAGTGGGGTTAGCATCCTTGCTTTGATTTCCTTCCCACTTACGCTTGTTGTCACTAGAAGTTCCGACAGTAGCACTGATCCTTTTGGGCAACCTGCCCTCTTCTACGGCCTGGTCAGTGAGTTTGTGAGCAAGTCGAACGATCGGCTGAATGGTAGTGAGGTTGGCTGAAGTTACATGGCTTCGAATTTCTGGAGCCAAACCCTTGACGTACAGTTCGATTCTTCGATACATAGGTCGAGACATGTTTGGGCAAAGAGCAGCATAGTCATTGGACAGCTTGGTGTAGGTTTCAATCTCTGACCCAACCATCTTAAGCGCGTAGTACTCGTTCTCAAGTTTGTGGATGTCATCCCGGTGACAGTACTCCTCCTTAATCATGTCCTTGAAATCCTCCCACGCAGTAGCATTAGCAGTTTCCAATCCAAACATCTGAATTTGCGCCTTCCACCAGGAAAGCGCGTTTCCTTCAAGCGTAGCAGTAGCAAACTTCACCCAATTCGCAGGGGGACACTCACAGACAGCAAAGACAGCTTCAACTTTCTCAATCCAGTGCAGAAGACCTATGGCACCCTCAGTGCCGTTGAAAGGGAGAGGCTTGCAATCCATGAAAGTTTTGAAAGTACACACGGGTGGTTGCGCAGGTGCATGCTGACCTGTTCCTGAGAAGCGAAGCGTATAGATTTAGGGATAAAAGGCGATGTGGCGGTAGGATCTAAACATCCTAGGGTAACGAGTTTACCTCCATGGTGTGCTGCGAAAGCTGCAGCCACCGTGTTAAGCAGGTTAGTGAATTGAGCCTGAGTCATGTTGATGTTTCCTCTTCCACGTCCACTCATTGTCTTCATAATCAGAAAACATAGTATGAGTGTGATGTCGTAATGTAGCGAGAATAAGATAGAAGAGAGAGGTGTATCTATCTAATTAGGCACACTAGTACATATAGCAAAATAGGAAACATAAGGTAAGCAAACAAGTAAACACTAGTCCGAGCTATGAGGTCAATGTGTTGAGCCTTGCACTTGGAGTGTAGTGTCGTCGCGAGTCACAGGTTATAGTCTGGTTTTTCCCAAAAAGATTTTCCCCCTTTTTAAAACCAAGTTCACTATAACCAATGGCTCTGATACCAATCTGTCACACCCCCAAAAAAAAAAAAACCACATGCGGAACACCACCGCTTGGAGGCGTGACCGACCAGGATCCAGCCACTAATTATACTGAGCACTGATTAATAGTAGAAATATTTGCTACCCAAAGTAGTTAGCAACATCGTAGTTTAAGTTCGATAATTAGTTTAAACAAAACAGCGGAAGCATAAACCAAATAGTTTTAAAGATAGTTCTTAGTTCAAGATAGTTAAACCCAACACACGGGTTTTGACGAACACTACACATCCCCAAGCAGCAGCTCCTGAGTCACTGGTTACCTGCAAAGCATGCGGTAAGGGGTCAACAATAATGCTGAGTGAGTTCACTAGTTGTCCAGTTTTAGTTTACCAAAAACTTAAGTTGTTTAGATAAAGCATTTATAATCACGTTGTGGGGAGCTACCCCATCTATAAGCTCACTAAACTGTAGATACCGAAACTGTTGACGGAAAGTTGTTGTGCCCCGAGTCAATGTCAATCGTCATTGACCATGTTGCAAGGTCTACTAGTTCACGCCCGATCTCCCCCGGTCACGGTGTGAGGTTGTCAAACCTAATAGCGCTATCAACTAATAACCCGTTCGCCCCCGGCGATTAATCGGTACTGTAAGCAGGGACTTAAAGTGATAGAGTTTCGTTTAGCATGGCTAGTTGTGATTCATAAATAATATCCAAACGTATCTCCCCCGGAGATAGTAGTTACCCATTCTGATTTCCCCCGGAAGTAATGGTTCAAAGTGTTTTCCCAAAGTTTGGTAGTTGGTCCGTGTCCCTCCGCGGGACGCATGCTTTTAGTGTATGAACTCACCTTGGGTTGCTCGGCAGATTAGGTTACTTTGTCAAACACGTTGGTCACCACGTCCTAACATGGTTACCAGTATAGGTCAGGTTTGGTGTACGAGCAATCATGTAAAATCTACACATAACTAACACGTAGCATGCATACAACATACAGTCATAGGGTTATTGGGCCGGCCCTAATATTCACACATTCAAACAGACTTCAGCAACACATAGTCCAGTTAACAGGTAGCCCATTTTAAACACATTATGGCCCAATAACCAAAGTGGACAGCCCAGTCGCAACCAGGTGGTCTCGAGTCGCAACCAGGAGGTCTCGGCTTGTCACGCTGGGTTGCGAGTCGCAACCGTGTGGTCTCGAGTTGTCACGCTGTGGTTGCGAGTCGCAACCGTGTGGTCTCGAGTTGTCACGCTGTGGTTGCGAGTCGCAACCGTGTGGTCTCGAGTCGCAATGCTGTCCTTTTCTTGTTCACGTGTTGATTCAGACTTAGTCAGGCTAAATTGTACCAAGCATCAGGCCCCAAATCAGGAAACAACCAATAAGGTTTCGACTAACAATTTTCCTAATCTGACCATTAGTAAAACATGGATCAAACATTGCCCTTTTTTAAACCTTCAAGTCATCTTCAACAAGTTCATCACAAGTTCATAAATTTTTAGGGTTTTCATCTTAACATAATCATACACTTTTATGAACCAAAATCACATATTTTAACAAGATCATCATGCAAGAACAAGAAAACATACATTTTGTAACTTTAAACATGACTAGATTGGTTTAAACATTCCTAAAATATCATTCTTTTATTTATTCAAATGTCAAGTTAGCATGCTCATAAACAAACCACAACAATCTTCATATTTCTCATGATTTCTACTCATTTAAGTAAATCAAGATCATGTAAAAAGAGGTCAAGTCATAAACATTTCATTCATCAAGCATACAAGGCATCTAGTACACATATATAACACTAACCGGTTGTGAAGAAGGAGCCGAAACAAAGGAAAGGAACCGAGAAGATGGAGTGTCCGAGTGATGATGATCTTGACCGAGATCCGAGCTTGAACCGAAAGTTGGAAGAGAATGGGATGTTGTTTGGGGTTTCTAGTGAAAGAGAAAGGTGTGTGTGTGTTGGTAACTAAAGAATGAAGAATGAGGGGAAGTTGGAATTTATATACAAGGTTTCAAAATAGGCTAAGGGGGTTTCGGCCCAAACCGGTTACGGCCCACTCGAGACCGAGTGGCCCACTCGAAACCGAGTGGTTGCGAGTCATGGTCTCGAGTCACTAGCATAACTCATAAATATATATATATATATATATATATATATATATATATATATATATATATATATATATATATAATACATACATACAACACATATCATGCAAAAAGTCACGTTTCCATTTAATAACATATATACACACAAAGATATTACAAGATGTTCGTTCGGAAAAACCTAGAGTGTCACATTATCCCCAAGTTTTAAGAACTTTCGTCCCGAAAGTTAAGGCAGCCACTGTCAAGCTAGAGTGTTTCAGTGGGGTGTCACACTTTAATTATTTTTAGGGTGTCGAAAATATTTTGAGGGTTGTTATATCCTCCCCACCTTGTTTTAGAGCTCGTCCTCGAGATCTACTAGAACAAGTGTGGATATTTCCTTTGCATTTCTGATTCAAGCTCCCATGTATACTTTGGTCCTCTTTTGGAGTCCCACTTTACTTTGACCAGAACTAATCTCTTGTGCTTGAGGTTCTTAACTTTCTTGTCTTCAATCTGTAGAGGCCTTTCTACAAATTTAAGTTGTTCATTTACCTCTATATCCTTAAGAGGTACCACCAGTGATTCATTAGCTAAGCATTTCTTGAGATTAGATACATGAAATAAATCATGTATTCCTGCCATTTCCTTTGGCAGTTGTAGCTGATAGGCTACAGGTCCTATTCTTCTAATGATCTCAAAAGGTCCAACATACCTGGGGCTTAACTTCCCTCTTTTGATGAATCTTACCACTCCTTTCCAAGGATAGACTTTTAATAACAGTTTGTCTCCCACATGAAATTCTAACGGTTTGCGTCTGTTATCTACATAACTCTTTTGTCGATCGCGTGCTGCTTTCAGTCGTTCCTTGACTTGAAAAATCTTGTCTGTCGTTTCTTGTACTATCTCTGGTCCAGATAGTTGCCTTTCTCCAATTTCTGCCCAACAGACTGGCGTACGACACTTTCGTCCATAAAGTGCTTCGAATGGAGCAGCATTGATGCTGGTATGATAGCTGTTATTGTAAGAAAATTCTATCAATGGTAAGTGATCGTCCTAATTACCTTCGAAATCAATTACACAAGCTCTAAGCATATCTTCCATTGTCTGAATTGTCCTTTCGCTTTGTCCGTCTGTTTGAGGATGATAAGCGATGCTTAGATTCAACTTGGTTCCGATTGCCTTTTGGAAACTTGCCCAAAAATGTGAGGTAAAACGGCTATCTCTATCAGAAACAATTGATAAAGGAATTCCATGTAATGAAACTATTTCATTTACATATAACTTAGCTAATTGTTCCATACTGAAAGTTTCCTTCATTGGTAGAAAATGAGCTGACTTAGTTAGCCTATCTACAATCACCCAGATTGTATCATTACCTTTTCTAGTCTTGGGTAATTTGGTAACAAAATCCATTGTTATCAATTCTCATTCCCATACGGGCATCTCTAATTGTTGCAACAATCCTGAAGGTTTCTGATCTTTAGCTTTGACTTGTGAACAGGTTAGACACTTAGAAACGTAAGCTGCTATATCCTTTTTCATTCCTATCCACCAAAAATTCTTTTTTAAGTCCTGATACATCTTATCATTTCCAGGATGCATCGTATACTTAGACTTATGGGCTTCTTCTAATATACGATGACGTAGGTTTCCTAATTTAGGTATCCACATTTTTAGGGTGTCGAAAATATTTTGAGGGTTGTTATATATACACATGCATAGCTACATATATACATAAATACGTCTATACATACATACGTACATACGTAGATACGTACATACATACAATTCTTGATTAACTTACACGCATTTGATCATCATACTCATATACTAAATTACATGGTGCTTAGACTTGGATTTAACCCAAAAACAACAAAGGAACCATCAAAATTGAGTTTGGGAGGCCCGTCGTAGACCACGGTTGGTACACCGAAGCTTACGGTACACAAAACAACTTAAATAACGAATTTCAGCGTTTTTAACATGGGAAGGGCGTCGGCGACAGCCGTATGAGGCGTCGGCGACACCTCTTAGTTCTTCGCATCGGCAAAATAACCCGTATGCAGTGAAATAAGGCGTTAGAAAAAACGGGAGTAGCACACGGCGTCGGCGACACCTATGCACGGCTTCGGCGACGCCCCTTACTTTTGCCATTTTTCTATTGTGTTGTTTTCGTCGTTCATACATGCAAAAACTCGCATAACTTTTAAACTGTTTACCCATTTAACCTCACGTTTCTTCCTACGTGATCGTAATTTGGTCCTCAATCACATGGACTCAAAATCTAATATCCGGACTAAGGAAATTCTTAACTTATATGTTTTCGGCTTAATATTCATTTACGTATTATTCGACCCGTTCATGTTTTTACCAAACAACTCATTTGTTTTTACTCAAAACTCACATGAACATTATAACTATAAAAGTTTTACATTATCCGGAATTCCGTACATGGGGTTTATGCACCCGATCCCCGGTATGCATTAAACTCATTCATTTAGATCATTTATACGTAATTGAACTTTGTTTGTACAATTTCCATACATGAAATTGTTTCTGATTAATCCTAACACATAACCGAGTCTTTTGACCATTAAACCGCGTCCTCATTTCTCGGTTAGCGCACTTTTAAGAAATTTTACCCATTACCCGGTTATAATACCGTCGTCATTACTTATGCAACCATTCCGTATTGCAATAAATCCTCATTTTGACCCGTTTGGTCTAAATAGCGAAAACCTTCGCTTCTATAAAACCAAACCTTATTAGACTTCGATTATCATGCTTAAATAACTAGTACATAACTTTGCTTAAATAAACGAAGAAGTGATTCCGGAAATCACTTACCTTATGCATCCGTGTTCGTGTCCGCTTCCTTGCCTCCTCTTGACTCGTTAGCCTTTCGTGCTTGAGTCCATCTCGACATGATTCCTATACTTTCATGTCATCGAAATCACATTCTTGTTAGCATACACAATTGTACATGTTAACGATCATATCAATTGCATATTTCACACTTGACTTTCATTAGTCAATTATAACAAGCATAAGACATATAACCAAATTCACATCCTTTCAAACTCATGGAATTCATCATGTCATTCCAAATAACGCATATTGATTTAATATGTACCATACGACTTCCTGTAATCCTACCTTTTCGACAACAAGTCAAATCATGCTTCTTATGCGTAGTTGACTTTCAGAAGTCAACAATTTAGCATATGAACTTCGACTTAACCTCATACATTCGTGTCATCATAGTAGACTACGCAAATGTCATTAAATACACATTCAACCACATGATCACCTAGTGACATCATGCACATGTATAACCTAACCAATTCAATATAGACTAAAGCTCTCAAGCTCCTACAATTGTTAACCAAAACACATATTTCATATTAGTCTATCATTGATCACTTCATTGTTAAATTGTAGACGTTTCCATCCATCACTTATACACAATTTCATCTAAAACCATCACATAGACATTTCATCGAACACTTGGTGTGAGTATTACTTTCTAAGCATAATGTACAACTAATTAATGCTTACCTCCTACCTCCTGCTCTCATTCATCAATTAACACAAAACATCAACTAATTCATATCACATTCAATCTAGCTAACAAGATACCATCTACAATGTAACTTCAAACACTAACATCATATTAATTTGCATATAATCCTTTACCAAACTTCACCATTCACTAGTTATAAGTGGGTTTTCCCCCAAATCATCAATATAGTCAAAATTGAGCATATTACAACTTGTACATGTTAATAGGAACTAGTATTCATCTTCAATTTCATACCAATTCGCGGATTAAACATAACCCACTTCATACAAGATCATCAATATAAGTTTCAAGACATACCTCATGATCCCCTTGTGTAGGTGATCACTAATTCATGTTCATTAATATGTTTGAGCTTTGATTCACCCTTCAATTTGAAGATTTTGGTTGAGTTAGGGTTTTGGCTCCCTTGGAGCTCCTGATCGTTCTAGAACACACACACACAAAGTGTGTGTTTGCGTGTTGATATTTTCATATAATAACTCAACTTTCATGTTATCCCACTTTAGTCCTTAGTTTTTGCCACAAACATAATTGGCACAACTTTCCTCCTTTAATAGTTTTCACCATACACTTAACTAGGCTAAATAGCCTAGTTATTTATTTCATGATGCATCATATAAGAACATATGGCGAATATAAACATTCGAGTTTTGGTGCATTACAAAAACCTTTCCAAATCACATCTAATCAGAATGTTTGGTTATTTGACCCATATCATTTAAGTCCTTACACTCGGAAGGGTATAAACCACATTCTATCTGGTCTCCACTTAATCTAGTAAACCGTACTTATCATTTAAAGTTAACCGATCAAAGTCAAATGACTTGTATAAGCCCCGTTAACAATCTAACAGATCATAGTTCCGTTCATTTTAGACTAGAAACCCCTAGTAAATTGCGCCTGTTTTAGTTATTTTGATTAACGACTATGTTTAACGCCTTTGATTTGTAAAGACAAAAAAAGGTAAATACTCTTAGCCTATTTTCCTTTATAAGGTCTTGGGATACGGCACTAGCCACTTGGTCGGGTATTGAATTATGGGAATGGTGCTTAAAATTTAAATAACCTGTTTTAATCCGTTTTGGTTGATAACTTAAACATTGGGGGTTAATACAACCGTGTCCTAGATATCCTCAGCTCTTAATTGCAAGTGGGCACGACCTAAGCACGGGGTGTAGGCATACACCTGACAGACGCTAATGCTATGTTATATGATTTTAAAAATGTGGTGTGTTCGTTAATCATGTACCGGCTTTTAGTTCCGGTCCCCATATGTATTGACAAGCATATAAAACTGGTAACAAGAAATATTATCTCATCCCAAGTTATTTTAAATTGATATACCAAATGGTATCAAACACTTTTTGAACCTAGATTTTCAGAAAGAGTTGGTTAATTGTATTTACCAGTGAAAACTGACGTATTTTCAAAAGACTAAGCGCATATTATAGCAAATACGGAATAGGCTGGAGCGGCTCAGCTTAGGCGATTTGAAATTTGCAACTCCATGAAAGACCCTATTACTCTCAAGTCTTATTCATATATTTCAGTCCGCCTGTATATTGTTTTTGAACTTTGGACTTTATACTTTGTAATAATTATTTTTAATTCCCATCTTCCGTTGTGCATTGTGATTACTGGTATCAATCGCCACGCATAAACCTCAAGTCCGGGCCCACCAGGAAATCAGGGTGTAACAGGTTGGTATCAAAGCCAACATTTGAGCGAATTGGACATTAGCCTTTTGTGTCTAATATCAAATATCACAATTGCATACTCATTAGACTATTCCGAGTCTAGGCTTAACCTAAGACCACTCCACTCTACATATATAGTTATTGATTTTCTATTTGACAGGTAAATTATGCCACCAAGAAGATGAGGAGTAGAAAAAGGTCCAATGCAAGGAGGACCATAACAAGATCAACCGTGTCATTCACACCATTCCATCCGCGACATTCGAGTGAATCTCATTCTTCACAACCAGCCAGGAATTCATTTAACACCATTCACACCATTCCCATTCTTAATCCGTACTTTGCTTGATAACTTAAACATTGGGGGTTAAAACGACTGTATCTTGGATATCCTTGGCTCATTTAATTGCAAGTGGCCAAGACCTAAGCGTGGGATGTAGACATACACCTGACAGACGCTAATGCTATTTTATATGATTTTGAAAATGTGGTGTTTCGGTTAATAATGTACCGACGTTTAGTTCCTGTCCCCATATGTATTGACAATTATATAAAACTGGTAACAAGAAATATTATCTTATCCCAAGTTATTTTAAAATGATATACCAAATGGTATCAAATACGTTTTGAAAAGATTTTCAAAAAGAGTCGATTAATTATATTTATCAGTGAAAACTGACGTATTTTCAAAAGACTAAGCGCAAATTATATAACAAATACGGAATAGGCTGGAGTGGCTCGGTCTAGGCGATTTGGAATTTGCAACTCCACGAATGAGCCTATTAGTCTCAAGTCTTATTTAATATATTTCGGTCCGCCTGTGGATCCTTTTAGTACGAATCGTATGTATATTATTTTTGATCTTTGGACTTTGTACTTTGTAATAATTATTTTAAATTCCCATCTTCCGTTGTGCATCGTGATTGCTGGTATCAATTGGCACTCATAAACCCCAAATCCAAGCCCACCGGAAAATCAGGGTGTAAATATGTATACCGTTGAAAAAAGTGGTATCTATGTTTGATCCAAAGTCACAACATGTGAGGAACGGGTTGAGTGAATCTGAAAGTAGTGAAATTTAAATGGACTAATTGATTAGTACCTAAATAATCTCAATAATAACCATGGACGACTAAACTATTTTGGGAGCTAAAAGTGAAGTAAAAAAAATAAGAAGAAAATCTTAGTAAAGATCAAAATAAGTTAAGATTATAAATCAATGTGAACAAGGAAGAACATAATATAAAGGCAGCATCTGATCAAAACTTGATCGACAATTATGTATTAATAGGCTGAAAATTACTTAACCATTATAAAGACACCATGACAAATTATATAAAAGACCCAAACTTGAAAAACAAGACACCTAACTAACGCACATAGGAAACTAGATAAGTTTTAACTTAAAATACAACTCCATAAATAGAACTTCGGAAATAAGACAAGCCAATTCAATTATTAAACTCAACTAAACAGCTCATATGCCCCTACTTCATTTGGTTAGTTCTCAACCCCTCGTATGCCAAGTCTCAAATAACGTTTTTACATGTTAACAAACCCGATGAAGTTCAATAATCACCCCCTAATCGTTGTTTATTCATTATGACCTTCACAACAATGTTTGAACACCGTTGTCTTGAATCAAATTTTCCATGAGTAAATTTTAATCCCACTTTGGAAACTCCGCTACATAATGCCTCAGCTCATTACACTTGAAACACCGTATATAACTTCTATATTGCTTCTTTTGCGCTCTATTTTATTGGAAATGATTGTCCGTCCCTTGATCAGCCTTACGACCTCCACCACAACCATGTCCGTAATCTTCAAGATTCGAACTTCCTTGACCACCTCGATAGGGTTCCAAGATATCACCACTCAAGGGGGAGTTTGTTGATGCATAATTTGTGACTGATGATTATCAGTGATTGACAAAATTGATAGCAGCAGTCAAGTGAGAATTTGTTGGTGTATGATTTGTGACTGTTGCTATGCAAATGAAGTTAAACGATAGGTTTCATGCGAAACCTTACAAGAGGGTTCATGCGAAACCTTAAGAGGATTCACTAGTGGCGACTAGTTAGTTCCATGACTCGTGCAGACTACAATAGGTCGTAATTGGTGTTTTGGTTGTACAGGTTTCTAAGGGCCCAAGATAGAAAACCCATTAGAAACCTCCCAACACAATAAATAGTTATAACCCCCTCATTTGTAGGGGTGAGTCACCAACCCTAGGTACGCTCACTTAGGGTTGGACAATGGCGTTAATGTAAAGATGTGAACTCTTTCGGTATGTAATCCGTGTTGATTATCAATGAAAACAATCTCTAAATCTTCTATCTCGTTTGTTTTTGTTGTTTGTTTGGCTCATACCACACACGATTTGGTTTTTGATGAATCAAGAGTTATATGAGCTTGTGTATCGATCCACGCGCACTTACATACTTTTTTTCTGTCCTCCGTTCACAACCACTTTCAAAAATATTAAAAAAAAAAAAACTTTTTAGGGTGAACAATGTTTGCCGTATATTTTTTATAATATAAATAACACTTATAAATACGTTGCAGACCCATTGTGAATGATCTTAGACTTGGTTTTTTGCCAACGTGTTAGCTAATAAAAAGAAAAAAAAAACTTTCACATAATTACATATTCTGGCTCTGTAATTTACAAATCAAACATTACCTATTTAACGTTTTCTTAGAATATATGTTCATATAAAAAAATATCTGATCCGTACCCAGAAGTAGATAGTAAAAGTATTGAGGCCAGCTAGCACTTGGCCACTTGGGTGGGTAGGTATGGAAACGAGGTATTGGGCCATAAAATACAAAAATGTGTCAATAATTGAGGGAACGTGTTTACTGCATTATGCCAATGACTCAAGGACAAACAAAACGTGGGTCTAGACTTTTACTCACCCACACTTTTATCGATAAGTTTTGATATAAAATATAGTTAAAGACTATAATATTTTTTTTTTTGAAAGGTAATATTTCATTAACACCAAAGCCGACCCAAGCCGGGCCGACCCAAACAACACCAAGAAAGAATTACATATTTACAAAAGAGCACCAATCTCCCCACTCTATGTCTTTATACTTAGACCTATTAGAGAACCAAAAATGACCCAACGCTTTAACCTCGCTCATAATTTTGTCAATCTTGACCGGCTTGTTAGCAAAAACAAGATTGTTCCTAGCCCGCCAAATGCTCCAACACGCAATCATTATGATGCCTTGGACTGCTTCTTTCTTCCTATCCGACACCGTTAGCTCCTTAAAAATGATAAGGATATTATATTTCTACGTGTATTTCAATGGTTGGCTCCATAATATTATATTCATAATAAGTCATAACTACCAAATAGGCAAATAGCAACATCTTACTTGTATCAATGAGAAACAACTCAACAAGAATACAAGATGCACAATGAGCTTAACAATAAAGAAAGATATGAATCCCTATTGGATCAAAGACGAAAATACCCCAAAATGCTCCGAAACAAAATTAACAATAGACTGGGTCGCGTTCGAACCACTAGCCTGCACCAACGCCTCGCGAGCCAAGACCAACGTGCCCGAAATGCTAACCAAAAATGTTATCGCCTTAGCCGCAGCCCTAGCCTGCTTCTCGGCCTCTCTCTGGATCCGAACACTCGGTACATTGTCATAAACCTTGTTTAACTCGGCCACTGTCTTCCTCAAATTCGACTGCCCACTCATATTCCCTAGCGATCGCCCTATCCCGTTAAACAACTTCACGATCTCCTCATCTCGCAAATCGCCTTGTATGATCTTTTGTTCGCGTAGCACCTTCACATCCTTCGCGTCGTCAATAATCCCGCACATGAAATCCACATACTCCGTGAGTTCGAGACCAAACCCGCCCATTAAACTGTTTTTCGTCATTAGTTTCTCGTAGGCCATCAAGTTTCTTAATATGACTTCCGTATCATAATTAAGAGTAATAACAGGGAGATTACATGTTCCATCAGCAAAGCTTATGTTTCTAATCCCTTCTTCGTTTGTCGACAAAACAAACTTCACTCCGGCTGTATCGCTTAGCTCGGAAACCGAGGGCACCTGGATCTCTTGAATCGATGATGCCTCTTTATCCGTTTCGTACAGAATCTTCTCTAGGGATTCTAGAATCCCTAGAAAAGGTTTAGCACCCGGAATTAATCCGGCCGCTTGGATTACTGCTTCTATTAACTCTTCAGCGGCCGGCTTTTCATCCGGGATACTTCCAGGTTTCAAGAAAGCAACGTCTCCCAAAACCTCGTTGTCCACAATGGAATGGTACATATAACAAAGCAAATGGTTAACGCGGTCGAAATCAATATTCTTTTTCGAGAGAAGAAACGGAGAATTCTTCTCTGCGAAGTATCGAAACTTAGATTCCCAGAAATCTTTAGCATCTTGTCCACCTGCATCCGAAAGAGCCTTTTCAATCTCTTTCAACACAATTAAAGGAATCTGGTTTTCCAACATGATCAAATCCTTTTCATCGATTGAAAAACCTTTATCCAAATACACACCAAGTTGATCAAGCAAGAACAGACCGTCTATCGCGAAAAGCCATGCGAAAGCGTCCTCGTCGGTTTCGGGGAACGAATCGTAGCAAGGAGAAAGTACGGGGATGATGTTTTTGATTCTTTCGGCAACTTGGTCTTCCAGATCAGGAATCTGGTACGGTTTAATTACCCGCTTGACCGCGGTGAGCTTGTTTTGTTGCATCTTTGAATACAGCTCGGTCCGAAAATGGTGTTTCGGACCGAGCCCGAATTTTTGAGGTTCATAGGCTTCGGGTTTTTCATCTTTAAGGATTTGGGGTACTGAGAATATGGAAAGTGGTGGTGTGTCGATGGGAACTGCAAGTTGTGTTTTTAAGGTTTTTCTCATTTGATCTACCCATGGTTGGTCGCCGGTTGTTGGAGCCACAAAGGAGTTTACAGAAGCCATTTGGTTTGATACTCTCAAAAGTGGTTCTGATCTTTAAAGATGTGGTGAAGCGTGACTCACGTGGTGTTCAAAGACTTTCTGTGAATGATAAACATGTGATATATATAAAACTCATATAATACACAAAACGCGTAATTGTTGATCCAAGCTACAATAATTCTTTGGTAGTTTGATGCGTATTTAAGGAATTCCATTATTATTGATGTTACATTAAACGAGTTCTTAAAGTTATGATAAATAAAGTGTTCTTATTAAAAGGAAATGTTATTAACTAAGAACTTATTTTAGATTTATTATTTCATTGGTTCCATATAACATCTAAATTTCTGTTCTTGTCTCAAAATGAATATTTATCCCAAACAAGTAAATTGTATTAAGAGTTACTAGTCCTAATACCCGTATATCACACCAGGTAGAATAAATAATAGACGAATTTGAATAAATAATATAATGTGAAAAACAATATCCTTAATATAATTTATGAATTTGTAAATATTTTTGTGTATACTAGTTGTTTTAGTTAGACTAAGCGGTATGGGGGCCGGCTAAGGCTCGGCGAGCCCTGGCGCGCGCCAGTCCCCCACACCGCCCCCCTCATCCCGTTCCGGCTAAACCAGCAGCTCACAGACGATCTCGCCGGGCCTCCCTTCTCCTTCCTTCTCTCACATATACCTATACATACATACATACATATATATACATAAAGGGGTTCATCCCCCACCCCTTAGGTCCATCCCCTCCAAGCCACTCCTACGTAGCGCCGACGTGATGACCCATCCCCTTGGGGATAAGGCTCTCGATAGTCCATACCCCTTAGTCTTATAATTTTTCTATCACTATCTAATATTAAAAGTTTTGACTCGTTCATTCTTTTAACTCGAGAAAAGTGTCAGTTACCGTTGCACATGATGAGATGCTGAATAGGGTTTGTGGATGTGGTCTTATAGATGAATTAAGTATTAAGTAATTTGGTTGTATGGGAAAGTGGTAATAGTTTATAGATTAGTACTGTGGTTTTATTTCTTTATTCCTTGATAGCAGTATCAGATAAAATTCAACGAATTTGAAACCATTGATTTCGCTATAAATGTTGCGAAATAAAAAAGTTGCAAATAGGTATAATTAAATAATTTAGTTTCATAGCAAATTTATCTGGCCGCCTCTTGGGTCGGTCAACCCGTGCCGTCGCTCGAGGCCCAAATATTTAAAGGGCCCGAAAGGTTTCTATGAGATTTTATATATATATACTTAATTATATATTTAATAGATGCATCTCCTCATTATACAAAAAAATGTTGGTAGTGGAATGGAAGAATCATTTTAATATAATGTAGAGGTCTCAGGTTTAAGTCTTGACTCTACTAATAGGGGTTGGTTTTTTTAATTCATTTCTTCAACCACAATTTGGGCCCAAAATTTTTTTTTTCGCCCGAGGCCTAAATTTTTTTGAGAGTTCTCGAGGACGGCTCAGAAATTTATTTTATTAAGATTAAGATAAAGGAAAGTTGAAAATTATCTAATAATATTGTTATTTGATTAGGTTCAGCTACAAAGTCCAAATTTCTTAAAAAGTGTAAGAAGTTATAAAACACTATAATTTAAGCTATAAAACACATTTAAAACCCACAAATGACATAGGGAATATTACTAACACACCATATTTAAACCATAATAATCCAAAGAAACTTCAAACACACAATTGTAGAACTATAAATATACACAACATGTTAATCAACATAAAACACAATAATGTTTATTATTCGATAATGAGAGCCTTATTATCCAAAACACAACCGACATATATACTAAAACACCATATTTAAACCATAATAAATCATAATAATCCATAAAAACTTCAAACACACAACCGTAGAACTATAAATATATAACACAACATGTTAATTAACATAAAACACAATAATTTTTATCATCTGATAATCAGAACTTCATTTTTTTTTATTTGTGGGGTTTGAGTGTGTTTTATGGTTGTCGTTTTTGGTAATTTATGGCTTTTTACACCTTTTATAAAAATTTGGACTTTGTAGCCAACTTCTACAATATCTATTATATATAATAAATGAATGTGATTTGGGCCACGTGTCACTTGATTAGGGCATCCTCAATTCTCTTTTACCGCCCAACAGTACCATCCCCTTTATCTCTCCTAAAAACCCTAAATTCTCATTCTTCTCCTGTACTCTTCATCGAAACCTCATCTTTTCTTTCAAATCTTCTCTTGCAATCCAGAAATTCAAGCGATTTCTGATCATCTCTTTCAAATCTTCTCTTCATCGACGGCCATCTCTTGTGGTTGCTCTCTCCCTCGGAGTTCCCAGGTATGATTCAAATCTCTACATCTTTTAAGAATCCTAATCTGATTCTAACCATCCTTCTTCTTGATTTGTTCCTTCCTGTTGATGCGACATAGAAAGATGAGAATCCAAGTCTAGATTCGACTTGCCAGGTTTGTATTCATCCTTTAAACGTTATATATGTTTTTAGGGTTCTTATTTGTGCTTGTAATTCAGCGAGTTTATTCATATTTGGAGAAAAAACGAAGAAATTGTTCTTGATTAATTTTTGGGAGCCAAAATTGAGTGTCAATTTAGGGTTTGTTCTTGCTCTTTGCTTCATATTTTGACTGTTTGTTTTGATCTGCTTCATATTTGGACTGTTTGTTTTGATTTGGGTTCTTGCTCCCAGAGAAACCCTAAAACACAAGTCACAAGAGGGATTCAAGTGACAAGAGGTTTTTAATGTTGTTTACTGGAACAAATACGTTTTCTATGAGCCAGAGATGATAACAGAGAAGGTTTCGTGGTCTAAAGCAGGTAATATTAGAGCAAATCAGTGGAATTATGTTAGTTCTTGATTTCTGTAGCAGGTTTAAATGATTTATGCTTTTGGTTTTTATACTCTTTTTCTGGGCTAAATCTGCAACCCTTCTCAATAGGTTTGTTTTTACATTTGGTTCTGGAGACTGATAACAGTTATGTTAGGTTTTTGAATAACAAGTTATTATAGACAAAATGGTGTAAGGAAAGGAGTCTGCAGGCATAAATTAATAGTCACTGATTCCAATATTGGACCACACTTGGCATTGATGAATCTGTTAATGGGGTCCTCTTTGTTAAATTTTACATAGATGCACTAACAGATTCAACAAATTGGCATATGTGGGTGTTTATGTTTGTTTGAAATTGCTTTATATAACAACTTATATGATTCTTGAAGTTTTTAAAAGTAGATAATCACTTTTAAGAGTTTGACCTCGACCGCGATCTCAGGCCCCCTCTAGCGCCCGCACAATGGTCCTACTCGGACCCACCCTTAAGCCGTACACACCCCAACGCAACGCAACGCAACGCAACGCAACGCAACCCAACCTTCTCGTTTCTCCTCAAACCCTCGTAGGAATTACTTGAAAAGGTGATTTGGAAGTTGGGTATCAAACCCTATATCGTTCCATCCCCTCCTTACTACTCGTTGACGTTGTGAACAACCCTCCTTGTAGCTCGTTGATAATGCACACACCCCTGGGATCGAGTTTTGTCAACCCTAGGGTTTCCCTAGGTGATTTAATCACCTAACTTCTACTTACCCCCTCCGGTTTTGCCTCCATTCGCCTTCTTCGCAAAGTTACACAATTAAACTTCCATGTAATTGCAATCGGGTTCCCGTGAATCTTTAATGTTCTACAAATTAATATCAAGACTGACTGTTATTCCACTACTCGAAACCCCAACGAAATACATTAGCATGACTATCTAGACGGTGAAATATGGGTGTTAATGGATCCAAATGCATCAGATACTAATGTTTTTAACTACTATAGCAGATTTGGAGTTGGATGACATTAACTACTAGATCTGGGTTTCATACTAAATGAAGAAAATGGCATAAGTTTTAACTATCTAACTCTTGTAAGAATTTGAATAAGACTCTATGTTTACACCTAAAATATTACTAAGAGTAGTTATTGTATTTTTAGGTGTAACGGACTATAATTATTTTGTTGTTACTTTTAGGTAATAAAATTTTTTTGAACGGTAAATTTTATTAGAAAACGCAACCAGCAACAACAAACAACAACTTACAAGAAATCAAAGGCAAGCCAATTAGCCCATTCTACTTAATACAATTTAGCTCTATTTTTTATCCACAGATAACTCGTAGCCTTTATGTCAGCTACAAGCCTCGCAATATCGATCCTTCGGCTTGAGAAGACAACCTCGTTGCGGAGTTTCCAAATGCTCCAGCATGATATCAATAAAATAGCTTGTGTCATCTTCTTCTTTAGTTGTTGCCCAGTTATAGTATTGTGCAACCCGAGTAGATCATAGGTAGTGAAAGCATAAGCGGGTGGGATTGAAAGCTAAGTCGAAACCATCTGCCATACAATTGAGCTAACGAGACAGGATGTAAACAGGTGGTCCACCGTCTCAACCGATTCATTGCATAAGGGGCATAGGGTCGTGGACATAGATATGTGTCTTCTTTCCAGCGCCACTCTAGTGGGTAGACGGTCCAGAGACATCCTCCAACCAAATATGTACACCTTGTGTGGTATCCACCTGTTCCATTCAAAGAGAAAATCACTTGGGGTTAGATTAATACCTGTAATGATCTTCCGAAGCGATTTGACCGTGAAAGTCCCTAAGTCATCTGCCTGCCCTACCCAACAATCGTCACGGTTAGTGATATGTATTTGTGACAGGATCGCGTTGATACCATTCAACTCCGTTAATTCCATATTTGATGTGGGAAGCCTATCCCAACACCAATCTATATTGGTAATCTGACCCAGAGAGTTAATCCTGTTAATAACCATGCATCCTTTGAATTTTTTAAGTGAGAACAATCGTCCAGAATTGAATATCCCTCCTGTTACCCACCGAACCCTTAATAAGGCGATTAAGATGGATAGTATCTTTTCTAAGTGACGTCTCCTTTCTAATGATGTTGTTCCAGACACATGATAGACCCCGCTTAGAAGGAAGGAAATTGCCATGTTTTGGATCAAAGTGTATATAAGAGATAACCCTTCTCCATAGCCTTCCCACCTCCACTTTGTATCTCCATGCCCATTTTGCTAGTAACCCGCTATTCCTATCTTTTAACGAGCCCATACCCAAACATCCGTTTGCGACTGGCTCAATGACTATGTCCCAACGAACCCAATGCATTTTATTTCTTGTTTCGTTCGCACCCCAACGAAAATCCCTTCTAAGTTTTTCAAGTTTATTTATAACCAAACATGGAGCTTGAAATAATGAAAAGTAATATAGTGGTAGTGAATCCAAAACCGATTTTATAAGTGTCGTTCTCCAACCAATAGAAAACGTGGATGCTTTCCAAAGTGAAAGTCTCGAGGTGAAAGTTTCAATTACTGGTGCCCAGTTATTTACAAGATTCATATTGCCCTAACTTTTAACCCAAGATAAATGAATGGTAGCGATCCATGTTTGCAATTAAGAAGATTTGCCATTTGAGCAATTTCATTGGATGATGGCCCAACCCCAAAAAGAGATGATTTTGTAAATTGATTTTCAAACCCGAAATGAGATAGAAACATCTCATTAGTCGTCTAATATTGTAACACCTCGAATTTTTGTGTCCAATGATGTGTTAACACGTGTCATTTGATTACACGTGGCATCCATAATAAATAAAGGACTAATTTTGACAAACCTTGAAAGTATATAAATTCGAGGGTTATGAATGTCAACAAGGGTAAATATACTGTATAATGACCCTGAATAAATGCTTGTACCTTCAAACGAATAAATCATAAATCGTACGGAAGCGAAACGCGGAGGAAAGTGAGAGATTACGAACTACAGGGGTTAACTGTGTCAACATGTTTAATTATACCTCTGAGTGACCCTTTAACGTTCCCAAGGCTTTGTAACAGTATTATACGCTCACTAGAATATACTGTATAAATTCCGCGAAGTTCCGTCTTAAAACGAGAGAGCTATACTCAAAGTCGTATGAGAAGGGTTAAAAGCGTCAACAGTGAAAGTTAAGGCTTTCCAAATAATTAATAAACTAACCGGGGACTTAATAATGCGGGTAAATAACACGAGGCCCCTATCGGTAAATAACCGAGGGCCAAACCGCAAAGTTACCCCTTCAAACCCGAAAGGTCAGGTAAATCATTACGAAAGATTTCGTTATTAATTACCGGATTCTGATAATCATTACAAAAGATTTAGAAATTCTGGAAATCTGACCTCTCGCGACCCGCGTTGTGTTATGGGTTAAGTTGAGGCGGGCCGCGAGCCTCCTCTATTACGCGTCTGTTATTTGAATCCCAGGCGACCCGCATTAAAATGGCATGGAACTTCCATGCGGGTCGCGTAAAGTGCCCAGATGCAGAAACTTTGTAGTTTCTTGCCTTTTGAGCATTGTGAACGATCAAACCTCAATTAATGGAGCATGGGCGCCCCCTACTCGACCCATAGCCCTCTGGGACACCTACCCATCATCTCTGGACTGTTGTAGGTGATTGTAATGATCATAGATGCTTGGCATTGGCTATAAATAGCCACATTATGCACATAACATTCACAACACCAAAAACACACATCTCTGGTCATTGCAAGAGCCCTCAAGTCCTCTTCTCTGCTCTATAAGCAAGAACACACTTCTGTAAGTCGTTCACAACCATTTTGGTCTTATATTTCCATAGTTTTAGCCTATAAACACAACCGTCGTAACTAACGGTTGTCATTACAATAACTTGCAAATGGTTCATTCTTATGACGGATCAAAAGTAGTTTTGAGTAGGTAATTATGTGGGTAATAAACCTCCAAAAGGGTTCCCCCTGATCACCACTCTAACTATGTCAAATATCGAGTCAAACGTGCGGTTAAAAAGTCAACAGAAAGCTATTTTAGCGATTTATGCATAATCTGTAATGTATATGTTATGAAACCTGTTTTGACACTTATAAAACATGATATTAAGTATATAAACTTGTTTGCGCTCGTTTGAATCGATCATTTGCTATATTGACCCGGTTCGGAGCCGAATGTCGCAAAAGTTGACTTTTGCTTTGACTTCAGTTCTGACCCGTTTTAGTGAGGTATAGATATACCTTAGGACTCTCTTAGGACCAGGTCACATGTTGGTATAAACCTCTGTGATCGGTTCATGAGTTATCCTAGTCTTTTGCGCATTTCCGTCATTCGCCTAAAAGTTGACCGTAACGGCCTTTTGAAAATAAAACGAGTATTTCGGACACGTGAACGGGCCAGAACCTTGCTTATTAAAATATAAGCATGTCCTTAAAGTTTCACGTCAATCCGAGGTCTAGAATGAGAGTTATGCTAAATGGCGCAATTAAAGTAAATTTAGTAATTAACGGCGCAATTAGCATAACGCTCATCTAACCCAAGATTTCGTCACCAAAACTTTTACCCACTGTATTAAAATAATATTTTGGGAATTTTAAAGATTTTTAATAATTTTTACCTCGCTCATAACCTGCGGTTATGGCTACGGTTCGGTAAATACCGAATATGCCCTTTTCGGCCAAAACATGAGTTCTACAAGGTCTTTTGACCCGATTCCAGTTGCTACTGGTTTTAAATAATAAATAAAGTATTTTAAGCTTTATAAGCTGTTCGGGAAACTCAGATTTCCTGTAGAACTCGAAAAGCTCTTTAAAAGTCTTTAAAATGACCGAAAAGCCCCTACGGGGCATAATATTAACTTAAACTCGTTACGGGCGTCACGGGAGGTATCCTACTGATACCACAACCCATTTAAGGCATATTGACTTAGGAAATAAGCGTACGACTCTCATGGTTAACCGTTTCGCCTATCGCGCGCACGGTTCGGCTTATGAAACTAGTTTTCATAAATTAGCCGATACGGGTCAAATTATATTATTTGAACCCCAAATTCCAGAGTGTGAACCATAAACCCATATAAAACAAGTCTCTGAACTTGTTGGGTCAGAATCACACTCCACTCTCGGTTTTCGCCTTTACGCGCGATTAAACCATATCTATATATATCGGAACCAACCGGTCTAGGCTACGGCCATTATAACGACTCGTTAGGATTCTAAGAGGTTAATTAAAACCTTCGTTCCAGATTAGGAGCCCCAGTAAAAGCTATCGGTGATTTAATCCAATTAAGGAAATATACTTGCAAAGGTAAATACTTTAACTTATTTCCCCTATATGGGCTTGGGTTACGGTATATTAATACCGCTTGATTGAGCATTGTATTCTTCCATCGCTTAGGTGGTTAATTAAATAATATGATCGGCTCATTTAAACAGTTTTGTTTCTTATAAGCCTTTGGGGGGTTTAATGACCGTTGTCCCGGATATCCTTGGCATCATTTTACGAAATGGCCACGACCATCGACATCCCGGTGTAGGCGTACACCCGGTATAAAGTGTCGACATTAAATTAAAAGACGTAGCCGTTGGTTTTTATACTACGGTTTTACGCAATGTGGTGTGTCTATAAATCTTTAACCCGGCACGACCCGGGCTACTGAACGCATAAAAGAACATGTAAAACGTTCACAAGATTTTATTATAATTTTCCCAAGTTATAAAAGAGTTTGTGCCTTGTGCATTCAAATCAATTTTAATAAACATTTTCAAATGTGTCAGTTGAATGTATTTACCAGTGTAAACTGACGTATTTTCC
Organism: Helianthus annuus; assembly: GCF_002127325.2. NCBI lineage: Eukaryota > Viridiplantae > Streptophyta > Magnoliopsida > Asterales > Asteraceae > Helianthus > Helianthus annuus. The sequence goes on along the minus strand of NC_035442.2, from coordinate 174,129,801 downwards.
CCAAAAAGATTAAGTGCAGGTACTATACGGAATGGGCTGGTATAGGCGTCCTAAGCATCGTACATAGTCTCGCAAACTCGATGCTGAATCTGAATGAACAATATTTATTACTTTTTGATCCGCTGTGGATATATTCAACTTCTGTAATACATTTGATATTACAACCAGAGGTTGAAGTTTATATATTTATCTTAAGCTTCCGCTGTGCATTATATAATTGTGTGGTTTGACTATATTGTTGCCAACATCGTCACGGTAATCCCCCACCGGGCCCACCGGTGAAAAACGTGGAAACGGGGTGTGACAGGTTGGTATCAGAGCCAACATTGAGTGAATTAAACACTATCCTATTGTGTTTAATCTCAATGACACAATTGCACCTACTTGAGTCTAGACAATAACTTAGGACAAATTCGGATTAATACTCCTTTTTGTCTTTATTTTCAATTCGATTTTTAATAAGTTTTGGAGCAGGAAAATGCCACCTGTTATATTCCGAGGAAGAGGAAGGGGAAGAAGAGGCAGAGGAGAAGTCGTGACACATCACGATAACGAAGCTGGACCATCAGGTACAAGACATCCTTCGATGACACGGAGCGAAGAACCACAACGAAGGAGAGATCTCTACGAACCCGCGAGGCATTCCACCTCACACAGCTCGACGCCATCCTATCGGCACTCCTTTGGGCCAAACTCAGAGAATGATCCCAACAACCCACAACCTTCCTTCATACCTCTACAACGTTCGGTATCGACCCGGAATTATGACGACCCTACTCCATACTACATAGGTCAGTTTAATCCGGCTGACTACATACAGGAACCATCAGGTTTTGTTCCACTAGGACCACAAGACCACTTTTCTGAAGATCCCATGGAGGAAGATGAGGATCCTACTGAACCAGCTCGTGGTACGCCCACGCATCCGATAGAAGTCTCTGATGGGTCATCCTTCCATGGCACACCCTATCAAGGACCTGACAGTTTCCAAGCGTTGTTTGACCGACATGAGTGGTACTACACGCCACCTCAACAGACATCTCAACAACCGCGACATCCACAGGATCCCTCTGAGGATTCACGCTTTGAGGCAGTTACGCCACCACCTCCGCCACCGGCGCAACCAGTGATACCTGATCCGCCAAGGCGTAGGAGGACAAATGCTCGTATGTCTACACGAGGAGGAGGGGGTATTCACTTCAGCACTCCTCGACATTCTAGTAGTAGCCACTATCCGCCACTACGAGAAGAAGGACCTTCAAGTCCTATACAGGAGGCGAACTCCGCACCAGCTGCACAAAATTCGCCACCATTTGGGTATGACCAACCCATACCTGCTTACACGGGTCCGACGGCTTACAACCCGTTCGAACCATCACAAGCACAATACAACTACGGCTATGAGCGCGACCCATATGTGGTGTCGGCAAGATATAATGCGCGCTACCCAGACGGAGCACATGGAAACATGGGACCACCGGACTACTCAGCTCATGGGTATCCAATACCTCCCAGACCTCCAGTTCCGCAACAAGCGCCACAACCACGATTTTCTCCTCCTGAATAGGAAGAAATACTCCATCGACTAGATCGTGTGGAGAGAGAGTTCGAGGAAGAGAAGAAAAGCCACCGAGGATTTCTCAAAGGCTTGGCAAACCTACTAAAGGGCAAAAAGAAGAAACGTGACCATTAGCCCTTAATAGTTGTACGAATGTAATTTCTACCTTGAAATAAGTCCCTGTGTGGACAACTTATCGTATTTCAGTCCCTACGTGGACTTATCTTTAGTCCTTGTATGGACATTTATCTTATGTCAGTCCCTACGTGGACTTATCTTTAGTCCTTGCATGGACACCTATCTTGTATTAGTCCCTGCGTGGACTTGTCACTTATTTTTTTAAAAAAAAAAAAACCTCTATGGAGGTATGTACTATTTGAAAGACCCGTTTAGGGCAATATGTAATTGTATTTGAGATTTTGGAATGTATGTTATGAGTTTTGTTTTAATATGCATAAAATAAATCAAAACCATTCCTTTTATATTGATCTGCCTAAATAAAGAATCTTAAAAGGTGAAACCTAGCTTGGTGTCTTTTAAGATCCAGTCAAGATGGTACGACCTAATTGAAAAGATTCTGATTCCCTGTTAACCTCTGTACGCATGTTAACAATCATGGCAGATGTGATTCGTTAAAATCACGCACGTCATTCATATACAATAATCCTTTAAGGATTTCAAAACCCAACTAAATGATTTATAAATCGTGGGTTAAATCACCAATGAAGGTGATCAATATTATTTAAAACATCCATTAGTGATGTAGTGCCTACGGGCCAGTATTATAAAAACATCCATTAGTGATGTAGTGCCTACGGGCCAACCTTATTAAAACATCCATTAGTGATGTAGTGCCTACGGGCCAGTATTATAAAAACATCCATTAGTGATGTAGTGCCTACGGGCCAACCTTATTAAAACATCCATTAGTGATGTAGTGCCTACGGGCCAGTATTATAAAAACATCCATTAGTGATGTAGTGCCTACGGGCCAGTATTATAAAAACATCCATTAGTGATGTAGTGCCTACGGGCCAACCATATTAAAACATCCATTAGAGGTGTAGTGCCTATGGGCCGTAATAATTGTCTTATAACGACAAAAGACAGTGGTGGTCTATGACTCCCTGTCAGAAAGAGATAAAAGAACTACGGTTCAATTCTCTATGCCTTTGATTCTCTGAAATCTCGGCTAATATTATAAAACATCATCATGATTAGGCTTTATGCCGCCAATACTATTTATATAGCTGAAATAGGATATATTCAAATCCTAATATGTAATGAAGTAATAAGTTAACCAAATATGGTCTCGGTACCATGGTTGACAAATTGTCATAAAAGACAATTATATAATAATCTCCTGAATAAAATTTTGTTATCTTCTGTAACAGATTCAAGTTACAATGGCGGATCCCAACGGAGAAAATAGCCATACTAATGATGATGACTACGACAATACGCCAGTGCAATTGACAGGCGCACAACTGAAGGCTCTGATTGACAATGCTGTTCAGGCAGCTCTTGATCGTCAATATACTGAGTCCCAAGGCAGAACCGTGTCAAAACCACCCTCTAAACCAAAGACACACTCCAAACCACCCTCTGAACCCAAGAAAGATGACGACAAACACTCGTCCACTGAGAACAGCGTTCATCGCGATAGAGAATATACTGATGCATCAAATGCTAAGGGTTGCACCTACAAATACTTTGTATCTTGTAAGCCCCGGGAATTTACAGGGGAGAAAGGTGCTGTTGATTGTATCACCTGGCTAGATGAGATGGACACTATTGTGGACATCAGCGGGTGTGCAGCGAGGGATGTGGTGAAGTATGTGTCCCAATCATTCAAGGGCGAGGCCCTGGCATGGTGGAGGGCGTTGGTGCAGGCATCTGGTAAGTCTGCTTTGTACAAGATGACATGGGAGGAATTTATTGCTCTCATTAAAGAAAACTACTGCCCTCAGCATGAGGTTGAGAAGATCGAGGCTGACTTTGTGTCACTGGTGATGACGAACCTGGACTGCCAGGCATATTTGACAAGTTTCAATACAATGTCTCGTCTGGTCCCGTACCTTGTGACCCCAGAACCTCGAAGAATCGCCCGTTTTATTGGGGGCTTGGAGCCCGCAATAAAGGCGAGTGTAAAGGCCTCTCGGCCGACGACCTTCAGGTCAGTTACTGACCTCTCCTTGTCTCTCACCTTAGACGCTGTCCGCCTGAGGACACTAAGGAACAAGGAGGTTGAGAAGAGAAAACGTGAGGATGATACCTCACGAAGATCAGGGAAGAAGCACCGTGGAAACGGTGAAGGCAAAAGAGGGTCGGAGGCAAAGAAGGATGGGCAAGCTGGTGACAGGCCCAACTGCAAGATCTGCAAGAAACCCCACTCTGGGAAATGCAGATTTGCATCAAACTCACAGTCGCAATCAAAGACTCCTTCCTGTGGACTATGCAAGTCCAAGGATCATAAGACTGTGGAGTGCAAGAAAATCAAGGATGCAACCTGCTATGGTTGTAATGAAAAAGGGCACATCAAGAGTAACTGCCCTAAGTATGCCAAGAAGGCGGAAGAGACAAAGAAGTCAAATGCGAGAGTTTTTCGCATGGATGCAAAGGAAGCGGTCCAGAACGACAACGTGCTTACAGGTACTTTTCTCGTAAATAATATATTTGCAAGAGTACTATTCGATTCTGGCGCCGATAAATCCTTTGTAGACCAGAAATTTTGCCAACTACTAAATATGCCTATCAAAACCCTTGATATGAAATACGAAGTAGAGTTAGCAGACGGCACGATAGAAACCGTCTCAACTGTTCTAGAAGGATGCGAAATATCCATTAGGAACCATTCTTTTCCTTTATCTCTACTTCCCTTCAAATTAGCGGGTTTTGACATTGTGCTAGGCATGGACTGGTTATCCCATAACCAGGCCCAAATCATTTGCGGCAAGAGGCAGATAGTTTTAAAGACTCCGAGTGGTGAATCGCTTACCATTCGAGGAGATACGCAGTACGGGTTACCCGAGGACGTATCTATGCTCAAAGCTTCAAGGTGTTTAAACAGAGGCTGTGTAATTTACATGGCTCAGGTGATAATAGAAGAACCTAAGCCGAAGATCGAGGATCTTCCTGTCATTTCTGAATATCCCGAAGTTTTTCCTGAAGAACTACCTGGTTTGCCACCAGATAGACAAGTGGAGTTCAGAATAGACATCATTCCTGGAGCGGCTCCAATAGCAAGAGCACCTTACAGGCTAGCTCCAACGGAAATGAAAGAACTGAGGACCCAGTTGGATGAACTGCTGGTGAAAGGTTTTATCAGACCCAGTTCATCTCCCTGGGGAGCACCAGTCCTATTTGTAAAGAAGAAGGACGGATCGATGCGGTTGTGCATCGACTATCGAGAGCTAAATAAAGTTACCATAAAGAACAGATATCCTTTGCCAAGGATCGATGATCTGTTCGACCAACTGCAAGGAGCAAGCTACTTCTCAAAGATCGACTTAAGGTCGGGCTATCATCAACTAAGGGTCAGAGATGAAGATGTACATAAGACAGCATTTAGGACTCGCTATGGTCATTACGAGTTCCTAGTGATGCCTTTTGGGCTCACAAATGCACCGGCTGCGTTCATGGATCTCATGAATCGCGTCTGCAAGCCGTATTTGGACAAATTTGTCATAGTCTTCATCGACGATATCCTTATATATTCCAAGAACCAAGCAGACCACGAGAAGCACCTCCGTTGCATTCTCGAATTACTACAGCGTGAGAAACTCTACGCCAAATTCTCGAAATGTGAATTCTGGCTACGAGAGGTTCAGTTTTTAGGACACGTTGTGAGTGAGCGTGGTATCCAAGTGGATCCCGCTAAGGTAGAGGCAGTCATGAACTGGCAAGAGCCAAAGACGCCTACCGAAATCCGTAGCTTCCTGGGGTTAGCAGGATACTACCGGAGGTTTATTGAAAATTTTTCAAGGATTGTTGCGCCCTTGACCTCCCTAACCAAGAAGAAAGAAAAGTACATTTGGGGCCCAAAGCAGCAAGAGTCCTTCGAAATACTGAAGCAAAAGCTGAGCAACGCACCTGTGTTGACACTACCTGAAGGTACAGATGAATTCGTAGTTTACTGCGATGCATCACACACAGGCATGGGGTGTGTGCTTATGCAGAAGGGCAAGGTGATTGCCTATGCTTCAAGGCAATTAAAGGTGCACGAAAAGAATTACACCACCCATGATTTGGAGTTGGGTGCCGTTGTATTTGCACTGAAGTTGTGGAGGCACTACCTTTATGGTATTAAATTTGTGATTTATTCTGATCACAAAAGCCTCCAGCACCTGTTCAACCAGAAAGAGTTGAACATGAGGCAGCGCCGTTGGATGGAAACCTTGAATGACTATGATTGCGAGATCAGGTACCATCCCGGCAAGGCGAATGTAGTCGCTGATGCCTTGAGCAGAAAAGAAAGGGTAAAACCTATTCGAATCAATGCCAAGAGCATTGAGGTCAAGAACAATTTAATTGAAAGGATTTTGGCTGCACAGCGAGAGGCTGTGTTGGAAGCTAATTATCCTAATGAAAAGTTAGGAGTAACTGAGGAGCAGTTGACTCTTAGCAAGGATGGAATCCTTAGATTGAACGGACGTATATGGGTTCCGATTTATGGAGGACTACGAGATATTGTTCTCCAGGAAGCCCATAGTTCCAAATACTCAGTCCATCCTGGTGCAGACAAAATGTACCAAGACTTAAAGGCAAATTATTGGTGGATAGGCTTGAAAAAGTCTGTAGCCGCCCATGTAGCAAAGTGCTTGACTTGTGCTCAAGTCAAAGCCGAGCACCAAAAGCCGTCTGGCTTGCTACAACAGCCTGAGCTTCCCGAGTGGAAGTGGGAATGCGTAACTATGGACTTCATAACAAAGTTACCCAAAACCAGGAAAGGAAACGATACAATATGGGTCATAGTCGATAGGCTGACTAAATCGGCTCATTTTCTACCCATCAAGGAGACTTATAGCTCCGATATGTTAGCCCAACTTTATGTAGATAAGATTGTAGCCTTACACGGCATACCTGTGTCTATTATCTCCGACAGGGATACTAGATACACGTCTCATTTCTGGAAAAGTTTCCAGCAATCTTTGGGCACGCGTCTAAACTTTAGTACGGCTTACCATCCACAGACGGACGGCCAAAGTGAGCGTACTATCCAAACGCTTGAAGACATGCTTCGTGCATGTGCGATCGATTTAGGTGGTAACTGGGATAAGAACCTACCCCTGATCGAATTCTCCTACAATAATAGCTACCACACCAGCATAAAAGTTGCGCCTTTCGAGGCATTATATGGTAGAAAATATAGATCGCCTGTTTGTTGGGCGGAAGTGGGAGAGGTCCAATTATCAGGACCAGAGATAGTTTTCCAGACGACGGACAAGATTGTCCAGATCCGGGAACGTCTCAAGGCTGCCCGCGATAGGCAAAAGAGCTACGCTGATCCAAAACGTAAGGATCTTCACTTCGAAGTAGGTGAAAAAGTGTTGCTTAAGGTATCACCCTGGAAGGGGGTGATGCGTTTCGGCAAGAAAGGCAAACTGAGTCCGAGATACATAGGACCTTTTGAGGTCATTGAACGAGTCGGATCAGTTGCCTATAAACTGAACTTGCCTGAAGAGCTCAATGGAATTCATAACGTATTCCACATCTGCAATCTCAAAAAGTGCTTCGCCGATGAATCATTGGTGATTCCACACACAGATGTGCATATAGATGAGAGCTTAAAGTTTATAGAAAAACCTTTGTCGATTGAGGATCGACAGGTAAAGAAGCTTCGCAGAAAGCACGTACCGATTGTAAAAGTCAAATGGGATGCTCGTAGAGGTCCTGAATATACGTGGGAAGTCGAAGCTACAATGAAAGAAAAGTACCCCTATTTATTTGAGTAAATCTCGGGTCGAGATTTATTTTAAGGGGGTGAGGATGTAACACCTCGAATTTTTGTGTCCAATGATGTGTTAACACGTGTCATTTGATTACACGTGGCATCCATAATAAATAAAAGACTAATTTTGACAAACCTTGAAAGTATATAAATTCGAGGGTTATGAATGTCAACAAGGGTAAATATACTGTATAATGACCCTAATAAATGCTTGTACCTTCAAACGAATAAATCATAAATCGTACGGAAGCGAAACGCGGAAGAAAGTGAGAGATTACGAACTACAGGGGTTAACTGTGTCAACATGTTTAATTATACCTCTGAGTGACCCTTTAACGTTCCCAAGGCTTTGTAACAGTATTATACGCTCACTAGAATATACTGTATAAATTCCGCGAAGTTCCGTCTTAAAACGAGAGAGTTATACTCAAAGTCGTATGAGAAGGGTTAAAAGCGTCAACACTGAAAGTTAAGGCTTTCCAAATAATTAATAAACTAACCGGGGACTTAATAATGTGGGTAAATAACACGAGGCCCCTATCGGTAAATAACCGAGGGCCAAACCGCAAAGTTACCCCTTCAAACCCGAAAGGTCAGGTAAATCATTACGAAAGATTTCGTTATTAATTACCGGATTCTGATAATCATTACAAAAGATTTAGAAATTCTGGAAATCTGACCTCTCGCGACCCGCGTTGTGTTATGGGTTAAGTTGAGGCGGGCCGCGAGCCTCCTCTATTACGCGTCTGTTATTTGAATCCCAGGCGACCCGCATTAAAATGGCATGGAACTTCCATGCGGGTCGCGTAAAGTGCCCAGATGCAGAAACTTTGTAGTTTCTTGCCTTTTGAGCATTGTGAACGATCAAACCTCAATTAATGGAGCATGGGCGCCCCCTACTCGACCCATAGCCCTCTGGGACACCTACCCATCATCTCTGGACTGTTGTAGGTGATTGTAATGATCATAGATGCTTGGCATTGGCTATAAATAGCCACATTATGCACATAACATTCACAACACCAAAAACACACATCTCTGGTCATTGCAAGAGCCCTCAAGTCCTCTTCTCTGCTCTATAAGCAAGAACACACTTCTGTAAGTCGTTCACAACCATTTTGGTCTTACATTTCCATAGTTTTAGCCTATAAACACAACCGTCGTAACTAACGGTTGTCATTACAATAACTTGCAAATGGTTCATTCTTATGACGGATCAAAAGTAGTTTTGAGTAGGTAATTATGTGGGTAATAAACCTCTAAAAGGGTTCCCCCTGATCACCACTCTAACTATGTCAAATATCGAGTCAAACGTGCGGTTAAAAAGTCAACAGAAAGCTATTTTAGCGATTTATGCATAATCTGTAATGTATATGTTATGAAACCTGTTTTGACACTTATAAAACATGATATTAAGTATATAAACTTGTTTGCGCTCGTTTGAATCGATCATTTGCTATATTGACCCGGTTCGGAGCCGAATGTCGCAAAAGTTGACTTTTGCTTTGACTTCAGTTCTGACCCGTTTTAGTGAGGTATAGATATACCTTAGGACTCTCTTAGGACCAGGTCACATGTTGGTATAAACCTCTGTGATCGGTTCATGAGTTATCCTAGTCTTTTGCGCATTTCCGTCATTCGCCTAAAAGTTGACCGTAACGGCCTTTTGAAAATAAAACGAGTATTTCGGACACGTGAACGGGCCAGAACCTTGCTTATTAAAATATAAGCATGTCCTTAAAGTTTCACGTCAATCCGAGGTCTAGAATGAGAGTTATGCTAAATGGCGCAATTAAAGTAAATTTTAGTAATTAACGGCGCAATTAGCATAACGCTCATCTAACCCAAGATTTCGTCACAAAAACTTTTACGCACTGTATTAAAATAATATTTTGGGAATTTTAAAGATTTTTAATAATTTTTACCTCGCTCATAACCTGCGGTTATGGCTACGGTTCGGTAAATACCGAATATGCCCTTTTCGGCCAAAACATGAGTTCTACAAGGTCTTTTGACCCGATTCCAGTTGCTACTGGTTTTAAATAATAAATAAAGTATTTTAAGCTTTATAAGCTGTTCGGGAAACTCAGATTTCCTGTAGAACTCGAAAAGCTCTTTAAAAGTCTTTAAAATGACCGAAAAGCCCCTACGGGGCATAATATTAACTTAAACTCGTTACGGGCGTCACGGGAGGTATCCTACTGATACCACAACCCATTTAAGGCATATTGACTTAGGAAATAAGCGTACGACTCTCATGGTTAACCGTTTCGCCTATCGCGCGCACGGTTCGGCTTATGAAACTAGTTTTCATAAATTAGCCGATACGGGTCAAATTATATTATTTGAACCCCAAATTCTAGAGTGTGAACCATAAACCCATATAAAACAAGTCTCTGAACTTGTTGGGTCAGAATCACACTCCACTCTCGGTTTTCGCCTTTACGCGCGATTAAACCATATCTATATATATCGGAACCAACCGGTCTAGGCTACGGCCATTATAACGACTCGTTAGGATTCTAAGAGGTTAATTAAAACCTTCGTTCCAGATTAGGAGCCCCAGTAAAAGCTATCGGTGATTTAATCCAAATTAAGGAAATATACTTGCAAAGGTAAATACTTTAACTTATTTCCCCTATATGGGCTTGGGTTACGGTATATTAATACCGCTTGATTGAGCATTGTATTCTTCCATCGCTTAGGTGGTTAATTAAATAATATGATCGGCTCATTTAAACAGTTTTGTTTCTTATAAGCCTTTGGGGGGTTTAATGACCGTTGTCCCGGATATCCTTGGCATCATTTTACGAAATGGCCACGACCATCGACATCCCGGTGTAGGCGTACACCCGGTATAAAGTGTCGACATTAAATTAAAAGACGTAGCCGTTGGTTTTTATACTACGGTTTTACGCAATGTGGTGTGTCTATAAATCTTTAACCCGGCACGACCCGGGCTACTGAACGCATAAAAGAACATGTAAAACGTTCACAAGATTTTATTATAATTTTCCCAAGTTATAAAAGAGTTTGTGCCTTGTGCATTCAAATCAATTTTAATAAACATTTTCAAATGTGTCAGTTGAATGTATTTACCAGTGTAAACTGACGTATTTTCCCTAAAAAGATTAAGTGCAGGTACTATACGGAATGGGCTGGTATAGGCGTCCTAAGCATCGTACATAGTCTCGCAAACTCGATGCTGAATCTGAATGAACAATACTTAATACCTTTTGATCCGCTGTGGATATATTCAACTTCTGTAATACATTTGATATTACAACCAGAGGTTGAAGTTTATATATTTATCTTAAGCTTCCGCTGTGCATTATATAATTGTGTGGTTTGACTATATTGTTGCCAACATCGTCACGGTAATCCCCCACCGGGCCCACCGGTGAAAAACGTGGAAACAGGGGTGTGACAGGTTGGTATCAGAGCCAACATTGAGTGAATTAAACACTATCCTATTGTGTTTAATCTCAATGACACAATTGCACCTACTTGAGTCTAGACAATAACTTAGGACAAATTCGGATTAATACTCCTTTTTGTCTTTATTTTCAATTCGATTTTTAATAAGTTTTGGAGCAGGAAAATGCCACCTGTTATATTCCGAGGAAGAGGAAGGGGAAGAAGAGGCAGAGGAGAAGTCGTGACACATCACGATAACGAAGCTGGACCATCAGGTACAAGACATCCTTCGATGACACGGAGCGAAGAACCACAACGAAGGAGAGATCTCTACGAACCCGCGAGGCATTCCACCTCACACAGCTCGACGCCATCCTATCGGCACTCCTTAGGGCCAAACTCAGAGAATGATCCCAACAACCCACAACCTTCCTTCATACCTCTACAACGTTCGGTATCGCACCGAAATTACGACGACCCTACTCCATACTACATAGGTCAGTTTAATCCGGCTGACTACATACAGGAACCATCAGGTTTTGTTCCACTAGGACCACAAGACCACTTTTCTGAAGATCCCATGGAGGAAGATGAGGATCCTACTGAACCAGCTCGTGGTACGCCCACACATCCGATAGAAGTCTCTGATGGGTCATCCTTCCATGGCACACCCTATCAGGGACCAGACAGTTTCCAAGCGTTGTTTGACCGACATGAGTGGTACTACACGCCACCTCAACAGACATCTCAACAACCGCGACATCCACAGGATCCCTCTGAGGATTCACGCTTTGAGGCAGTTACGCCACCACCTCCGCCACCGGCGCAACCAGTGATACCTGATCCGCCAAGGCGTAGGAGGACAAATGCTCGTATGTCTACACGAGGAGGAGGGGGTATTCACTTCAGCACTCCTCGACATTCTAGTAGTAGCCACTATCCGCCACTACGAGAAGAAGGACCTTCAAGTCCTATACAGGAGGCGAACTCCGCACCAGCTGCACAAAATTCGCCACCATTTGGGTATGACCAACCCATACCTGCTTACACGGGTCCGACGGCTTACAACCCGTTCGAACCATCACAAGCACAATACAACTACGGCTATGAGCGCGACCCATATGTGGTGTCGGCAAGATATAATGCGCGCTACCCAGACGGAGCACATGGAAACATGGGACCACCGGACTACTCAGCTCATGGGTATCCAATACCTCCCAGACCTCCAGTTCCGCAACAAGCGCCACAACCACGATTTTCTCCTCCTGAACAGGAAGAAATACTCCATCGACTAGATCGTGTGGAGAGAGAGTTCGAGGAAGAGAAGAAAAGCCACCGAGGATTTCTCAAAGGCTTGGCAAACCTACTAAAGGGCAAAAAGAAGAAACGTGACCATTAGCCCTTAATAGTTGTACGAATGTAATTTCTACCTTGAAATAAGTCCCTGTGTGGACAACTTATCGTATTTCAGTCCCTACGTGGACTTATCTTTAGTCCTTGTATGGACATTTATCTTATGTCAGTCCCTACGTGGACTTATCTTTAGTCCTTGCATGGACACCTATCTTGTATTAGTCCCTGCGTGGACTTGTCACTTATTTTTTTTTTAAAAAAAAAAACCTCTATGGAGGTATGTACTATTTGAAAGACCCGTTTAGGGCAATATGTAATTGTATTTGAGATTTTGGAATGTATGTTATGAGTTTTGTTTTAATATGCATAAAATAAATCAAAACCATTCCTTTTATATTGATCTGCCTAAATAAAGAATCTTAAAAGGTGAAACCTAGCTTGGTGTCTTTTAAGATCCAGTCAAGATGGTACGACCTAATTGAAAAGATTCTGATTCCCTGTTAACCTCTGTACGCATGTTAACAATCAATAACCCCTTTAAGTCTATTAGCAAGTACTTTGGAAATGACTTTCTAATACACCTAATGAGGTTTATTGGACGAAAATCACTAAGACCCGCATGATCATTGACCTATGGTATAAGAGTGATAAATGAGGAGCTACACCCCTTTGAGAGTATCCCCGACTCGTGAAAGTGAGATATGATGTTAAGTGTTTTAACCACTTGAGTATAAAATAAAAAAGTTTAACACCCTGAGTCTCTATTCACTCATTTTATAACATTTTGAGTCCAACTTTGAACACTTGTACTTTTGAATTTGGACTCAAGTGGTTAAAAACACCAAAACACAGAGTGTCACACCACGATATTTCCACATATTACCGGTGGGCCCAGTGGGGAGTATCGTGACATAATTGATATCATCATAGACAATTAACACAATTATAGCACAGCGTAAGGCTTGGTAGATAATTACTATTACAAACCATAATGTCCGAAATAAAAGAATATACAGACCGGTTGTAATAGAGATCCACAGGCGGATCTTAAAAACAAATACAAGAAACTGAAATAATAGACTTCAGGCATTTAAGATTTGCATGATCCTCTTATTTGACACCAAGTAACTCCAGCCTAATTTCGAGAGGTACCTGTCACTTAGTCTTTGGAAAATACGCCAGTTTTCACTGGTAAATACAATTAACCGACTCGTTTAAAAAAGAGTTTATGAAAATTGATTTAGGCGCACAAGGCACAAAACAATTTATAACTTTGGACAATTTTTATTAAAATCTTGTATACAGATTTACATGTTTGTCATACAATTGGGGCCAGTTTAGAAGCCGGTCATGATTAACCGACTCACCACTATAAAACCCACAAAGGAGTTATCCCCAACATGTGGGTTATTTAGCATTTTGCATCTGTCAGGTGTATGCCTACACCCCGTGCATAGGTCGTGGCCATTTATAAATGATATGAGCCGAGGATATCCAGGACACAGTCGTATTAACCCCCAATGTTTATGTTATCAAACAAAACAGATTAAAACGGGTTATGTAGTTTATTAATCACAATCCGATTAAATGATTCCATACCCGACCAAGCGGTATTATTATTATACCGTATCCAAAGCCCGTATAAGGGAAAATAAGTTAAAAGTATTTACTTGAGCTAGATATGCAAGGATGCTACTCAGCCGTATAATTCCTAAGGCCTTATGAAAATATCTTCTACCGAAGCTACTTAACCTGTATGGAAGGTTTATTAACCTTTTAGGATACTAACGGGGCTTTATTTAAGTCAAAGACTTAGACCAGTTAGTTTGTTTGAAAGATACTTTACGGTACAAAACGCTAGATTAAGTGGAGACCGGAATGGAATGTGATTTAGACCCGAAAAGTTTGGATACTTGTATAATAGGGGTAAACTAAACACATTCTGGATTTTGAAGTTGAAATGATAAGGTTAAACCCATTTTGGCTAATTTATGTGAACTAGTTGCATAAACCGAACCGAACGCATAAATGCATAACGCGTAACCAAATGAACCATATACAAGTCCTATATGTTATTATGCTTAGAATATGTTAATACATCAGTAGGATGTTAACATATATGCCCAAAAAAGTATTTAAAACCGAATTAAGTCCCGTAAGGGCAATTTGGTCATTTTGAGATTTATATAAGAGGTTTTAAAGTAAACTGAGGTTCTGGTCTAAAACATTATGTAAAAATATTTATTTTATGATGTTATATCAGTAGGATATCATACGTATGTGTGGTTTACCATTTATGGTCGAACTATGCCCCGAAAGGGCATTTTGGTCATTTCACATATGCTTTTAAGGTCATAATTTGGAAGTCTGAGTTCATGACTTATACCTACTGCAAAAATATTAGAAATTATTTATAAATTCAGTAGGTAGCAAGTCTTGGGTGCTAAATATGGTTTTAAACCATACTATGCACCTAATTAGCGTAAAAATCGATAATTGACGATATTTGCGATGTCTAAGTCATAATGAGATTTTGATCAGCCTTGACTGTTTAAATATTTTATTTTTCATATTAAATCAGTAGAAAAAGTTTTGGCCTGTTAATCTTATGTAAATCTCATTTTATTAGCAAAAAGGGCATTATCGTCAATTATGGAATTTATACAAGAACTCTAAGTTATGGTCTGTATATAATCTGACCCAACATTCTAAAAATCATTAAAATTGATATCATAACAGTAAGTAATGAGTTTTGGTTAAAAATCTATGTTTAAACATGAATTATGCATGAAAGCGTAATTTAGTCTTTATAAAAGCTAAATTTACGATAATTAGCATTACATCAGTTTGAGACCAGAAAATAATGTCAAAATAATTAAGACATGTTTATATATCAGTATTTAACCTATTTGAATGTTCACATATTCCAAAAATCTCATTTTAGACTATAAGGGCAATATGGTTAAAATTAAGCATAATAACATAAACATGCATATAATTCAAAACACTTAGTGACCAGGTAACATAACCTCAGAGGGTTATACTGTTTTTTTTTATCAAAACGTAGAATATCATTCCACACGAAAAAGGGCAATTACAAAGCAATGGCAGGTAGTCGGGCAACAAGTTGCGCCGCCACCCCCTTTTAAATAGAAAAACCAATTCTACTAATACAAAGTTTGAAACCTCTGAGGGTTATACTAAAACATTATATGGTCCTAATGGAAGCTTAAAACATACAAGATTTATGTTTAATTGGTTCAGAACTGAAAGTCAAAGAAAAATTCAAGCTTTTGTGTCTTTCGGTTACGAACCGGGCTTAGACTCAAAATTGTTGGGTTGAACATGCTTAAACATGTTCTAATAATATTTGGCAAGTTATTTAAGTGGCAAAATATGATTCATAATACTTACATTATCAGTTTTGATTATTATTTACAAATCTGACCCATTTGACTTTTTAATTAATTAGTTTGACCCAACAATTAACTAAGCAAACGAGAAAATTAGGAGATGCCCTTTTAAGGGATTAACACCTAGTTAATTATGGTCACATAGGCACATTCACATCGAACAATGGCTGGACCATTTGGGTTTTAACCGAAAGTCAAAGTCATTTTACGACAACTTTGACTCATGGTCAGTAAACCTATAAAAAACTAAACTAAAGTGGCTAAGGACACTTACAAAGGGTCCTAGCTTGACCTTTAAACTGAAGAGAGCTTCCTTTGTGATCAGGAACCTCAGGAGATTGAGAGAGAATGATTTAAATGAAGTGAGCAAGGAAAATGGAACACAAGAGTTCCTATTTGTAGTTGAAGAGCATTATCCAAGATCATCCCAGGTGTTATGGAGTGTCTAGGATCATCACAGGTGTCTTAGCTGGTTTTAGAAACCATCAACAAGCTCCTGGTATCGAGTTCTTAGTGTGTAAGTCGGTTAAATATGAAAACCTGCAGCTGTCCAAAATTTTCTGCCCAGATACAGGCTTTATGGACCGTAAGCCAGACCCCTTACAGTCTGTAACCGATTTAAATTTGTTGTAGGATCGTTTTACCGACCAAACTAGTCAATCAGAAGAGTGCTCAGACTGAATCAGAGGCGGAATTCATTGATTTAGTCTTCGATTAGCTTGTATTCACTTATAATTGTCTTGTTTATTGATCTGATAACAATTTACAGCACGGAGACACTTTGACAGAGCTTCGCCGTCGGAATACATGGTAATTTCGTACCAAATGACAAGACCTAGCACCTATTTATAGGATGGGTAATTCCGCATGAACATGTCTCATGCGAAATTACTTGTTCAAACGAAATTAGAATTACAAACGGAATTACACGTCCAAACGGAATTAGGTAGTAATTCCGTGCGGAATTACCATTGGGTAATTCCGTGCGGAATTATATCTAAACCTAATTTCTTCAGTTTGCTCGTATAACATGCCTTGAACTGTCAATACTAAACTAAGACTCGAACGAAGACGAAGTCGACAGACGTATGCACCAACAGACTCCCCCTCGGATGTTGACGAGTCTTCAGTGCGAGTCTTCAGCATGACGACTCTTCAGTCTTGATCGGTCTCCTTGAATGATGTTCCATGATCTCTCTCTGGCTCTAACCTCGTCAGACTCCCCCTCTCATTAAGCTGGGATCGCTATTTGGAATTAGCTATCGCCTTGAGATTTCATCCTAGCTTTAACTCTGTTCAGCTCATCACCTGCACAAATCTCAAAAACCTTTAAGAAAAACAGATTTATCATTCATAGACTATGAAGATCACTTGTAGGTTAACATTCAACTTTAATTTCAAGTTAATGAACCTTTTTAAACATTTCAAAATCTTCATATTTCCAACACACTCTTTCCCAAACCACTAGTTCATAAGTTTAGCACTTGAAATGTTGAAAATCAGTTTTCCAACATCAGTTGTCGAAAATCTTTTTGGAGTTTTCAAATTTTATACAAAATTACAATATTTTTGTATTTTTGATTACAACGAAAAATACAAAGAAATATTCACAGACAATATTTTTGAGAGTTTGTGTAAGAGGATCATATCAGTTTTTGAAACACATCACCAACACCGTTGATCTTGATTAATAATTAAATTTTAAACAAATTCACTTCTGAAAGTCAGTATTGTTGTCCACTTAAACTTCTACACAAATTTTCAATTGATTCGAGATACGAATTAGTATTTTAGACACTTGAACTTATTCGAGTGTCCCATCTCTGAATATACTCCCGTATCCAGATCCCAATATTCAGTCTTACAGGTGAGTATACCTAGATGATATCTGTAAAAAGGTTAAATGCGAAACCGTGAGAGCTCAGGTCAGAACTTCCGTTCGTGCAGAGAGATGACGGTTCGACTTAGGGATGGCAATGGGTCGGGTTCGGGTCGGGTACTGGTAATCCCATGCCCGTACCCGGTTATAAAATCGCGTCCCATACCCGACCCAATGCCCGTCGGGTATTTTTCGGGTAATTACCCATCGGGTATCGGGTATACCCGCGGGTATCGGGTTTACCCATTAGTTTATTAAAAGATATACGTTGAGATTTCTAAATACATCTTTTTACAATTATTCTATTATTTTATTTATATAACAGCTATTATAAATAAAAAATATACATTACATACATATAAGTTTATCATAAATTAATAAAAACTTTATAATACTTATACACTCACATGCATATACTTCACAACATACAAAATATAAATACTATTATCAAATGCATATACAAAAAGAAAATTTATTTTTTCACACTATGAACATACTAAAATAAATCACAAATAGACAAAGCTTAATGGAAAATAAAAGTATAAATTAAAAAAATCGGGTATATAGTTTGGGTAAACGGGTATGTGGTTTCGGGTAATCGGGTCGGGTATCACCTAATCCCATACCCGACCCATACCCGCGAAAATTTTAAAAACTAATCCCATACCCGGCCCAATACCCGTCGGGTATCGGGTATACCCGTCCCATTTGTGTCGGGTTTCGGGTATACCCGTCGGGCTCGGATATTTTTGCCATCCCTAGTTCGACTTCAGGTGTGTTCCCTTTAGAGAATCTTTTCTTCAACAGCATATGATTTAGCATTTTGCAATGTTTCATCATTTTTATGCTGAGGGCGGTGCTTTTATTTCAAGCAAACAAAAAGTATTATACGGGGACTAGGCCATTGCTTCCGCAAAATCAGAAGTCCCTGGATAATACCCCAAATATCACTAAGCATAAAGACCTAGTATCTCAGAAAGAGGGATCTGTCAAACAAGATTTCGGGGGTTACCCATATATCCGAGAGATGTTCACCATGATATAAGCAAGTTTTGATTTTTAGGTTTATATCTCGAATACAATTTACTAACTGTGCGAGGCCTACTGACACATCATTAGTAAGACTTTTTTTAAAAATACTTTGACTTTACAAATCTTTAGCATGTTGTGATAGTCCACTGATGTACTATCATTTCCTCTTTTGCACAACAAACTCATTTTTGATTTTTTATGTTTTTGAATTTTCAAATTTTATTACTCCCCCTAAAATCAAAATATGTTTCAATTTTGATTTTCTGGGAATATTTGAAAACAAGCTATACAAGAAATTGACAACATGATGTGGATTACTTCAATTCGCCATCCATTTTGCATAAACAATCAGAACTCCCCCTGACAACAAACTATTTTCTCATTTTGATTTCAAAACACTTAAGTTTGTTTTAATCAAAATGATTTTTCGGAAAAATTAGTTTTGTTGATACCATTTGTAGGATAGGGGTTCAATTCATGAACTTGTTCTTTTTAATCATATGCAAGATTTAACATTTCCCAATTTTCTCAACACAATCACTTGTATGAAAGAAAAATCAAGTACAACTTAATGTCCCTGATTAATCTTTTGAATTTCAAAATATCACCGAAGTGAAATTTCTCAAGAAAGATGCCGATTCCTACTCCACACTTACCAACCTGGGAGTTCTGGCAATTCAGGTTTTCCATTTAAACAGATTCACCCAAGCCTGACGGTCCTTGGGTGCTTTTGAAATTCCGTTTAAGAATGATGGAAAATTTACATCATTCATTGTCAAACTGGAATCACAACTTTTTACCTCAACAAATGGCTCATCTGGCTTTGACGAACCAGATTCATCGCCTGAACGTGGCTTCTTTGATGAGTCAGATTCATCGCCAGAAAGTGAAAGTTTCACTTTCTCTGATTTGTTAATCACTTGATTAACCACTTTCTCTTTCTTCAGTATCTCTTTTGTCCTCATATTTGTATCTGATGAATTCGTTTTACTTGCCTTGTCATTCTTTGGGCAAAACGATTTATCAGAACTGTTAACTGATTTTCCTGTTGTATCCGAGGACAAAATCCTTTCGCGATACTCTCGTGCTTTCTTCCTTTTCTTCCTCAGTCTGTCTTTCTGCCCTTGTGAAAGCTTCACTTTCTGTTATTGAACTTTCTGTTCTTTGGGCTTTTCTTCGACTTTGACTGATTTCTTTGCCTTTTTCTGAGATTCAGCCCTCGATCTTCCCCTTGATCTCATTGGCCAATCTCTGGCAATATGGCCTTTGATTTGGCATTTAAAGCATCTTCTCGTCTCAAACCACCAACTTTGGCAGTTAACAGCAATGTGTCCCCGAACACCACATGTGTAACACACTCTGTTATCGTACCAATCACCATTTTCACACCACACACTTAGATCATAGCATTGTTTGGCTCTGTGGTAATCAATATTTCTCTTGAAAACTGGATTTGGCTTTTGAGCACTGTGGTCAAACCTGCACCACTTATTACCAACTGTTTTTAAATTTTGATTTTCTGATTTTTGTGATTTTTATCACGATTGGATGATTGAACTGATGAACTTTTATTTTCTTTTTGAAAAATTTTTGAATTTTTAACAATTTGTTTTTTTTCTGCAATCTTCTTCAAAGGTTTTTGTGTTGAGCATTCACCTTTTTCTGTAGATTGCAAAACAGTTTCTTGAAAATTTTCTTTTAACTTCAAAAATATTTTTCTTTTCTTAACTTCATCATCAGTTTTCTCATCACAATCTTCAATTTTTACTTTGTCAAAATTTGTGACATTGTCACTTATTGGAGCAGAATTGGTCGGTTTTAGACAAATCTGATCAAGCAATGCTGATGAGGTCACAAAACTTTTCAATTTTTCTTCTAACTCTTTGACTTTATTCCGAGCACATTCGGATTCTTTTTCAAGTCGAATAATGGTCTAAAAATTAGAATTTATTGCAATTTGCTTTTCAAAATTATTTTTGCTAAAAACAGATCTCTCATCTTCAAGAATCTTTATTTGATTTTGAAATTCTTTTTCAATTTTTAATTTTTCAATTTTAAAACCTTTTATTTTATCTTCAAAAACTTTTTCTTTTTCTTTTAAAATTTTGTTTTCCAATGTCAAACTGTCAACATCATTCAACAGTTTGACATTTTCAGACTTTGATTTTTCACATTTTAAGCACATCTCAAAAATCTTTTTGTCACCAGCCTCATTCTTTTCAACCATCAAAGCTGAAATTTTTTCAACTTGTTTCTTCTTCACAAGAACACTTTCTTCAGGTTTGACTTCATCAACCTGTGACAACTAAGTTGTCTCATCTTGTTCAGATGTCTTTTGATGACCATTGTCAACCTGATTCTTCTCGACTTGGATACTTTCATCAGGTTTGACTTCATCATTTTGTGACAACTCAATTATCTCATTTGTTCAGGTGTTTCTTGATGAAGACTGTCAACCTGATTCTCATCAGATTTTACACTTTCTTTCATATTTGCTGCCTCAACAAACTTCAATTTTGCAGCTTGTTTATTTTTCAGCTTTTCCAGTGTACCTGCATTAAACATTTCAAATAATTGAGGTCCAAACATCTTTCTAAATCCTTCAAGTTTTTCAATTTCTACACTGTCATCATCACTTTCTTCATCTGGTGAGTTATCAAATACTAGAACCTTCTCCGAAACAATTTCTGAAATATTCTCAGCTTTTTCTGAATCAACTTCTGGATTATTTTCAACTTTTTCTGTATCAACTTCTAAACCTTTTTCAACTTTATCTAGAATAGTTTCTGAATCCATTTTTATTGAAACTGGTTCTTCAGAAATTGATTCTTTCCGAACTGGTTCTTCTTCAATCTTAAAATAACTCTCTTGTTGAGATACATAATAATACAACATTATATCTTCAGCAGATTCCATGCTTTGATAACAAGTTTCACACACAAACACTTTCAAACGAAAATAGATCCTTCAAGCAAAATTACCTGCACACCAGCTTCAAACGAAATTACAACACAAGCGGAATCAGTATTTCAAACGAAATTAGGAATTTCGTTTGAACAGCTTAAGCGATATTTAATTTCGTATGGAATTACACACAGTTTCAAGCGAGATTATAATTTTCAAACGGAATTATAATTTCGTTTGAAAAAATGTCAAACGAAATATTAATTCCGTGCGGAATTAGATGCAACTTCAAACGAGATTAGCTTCAAACTGTAATTCCGTGCGGAATTAGGGTGCAATCTCAAACGAAATTAACTCCACAATGTAATTCCGTGCGGAATTAGATGCAACTTCAAACGAGATTAGCTTCAAACTGTAATTCCGTGCGGAATTAGGGTGCAATCTCAAACGAAATTAACTCCACAATGTAATTTCGTGCGGAATTAGGTTGTAATTCCACGCGAAATTATGCTGATGTCATCATTACGGGCTGAATTTTGTTAAATTGGTCAAGTTCTAGTCCGATTTTAGGTCTGATTCTCTCAAGGGTTTGTTAAAACACAATTTCGCTTATGATGTGTGAAATTCAAGCCATTTTAACCGTTAAAACTTGTTCAATTGAGAAAAGAAGGTGTAGAAATCAAAATTTTTCAGCGAAAACGAGCTAAATGGTAAGAACTCTTCCTCCTGAGCTCTGATACCACATGTAGGATAGTTTTACCGACCAAACTAGTCAATCAGAAGAGTGCTCAGACTGAATCAGAGGCGGAATTCATTGATTCAGTCTTCGATTAGCTTGTATTCACTTATAACTGTCTTATTTATTGATCTGATAACAATTTACAGCACGGAGACACTTCGACATAGCTTCACCGTCGGAATACACCTTGGTAATTTCGTACCAAATAACAAGACCTAGCACCTATTTATAGGATGGGTAATTCCGCATGAACATATCTCATGCGAAATTACTTGTTCAAACGAAATTAGAATTACAAACGGGATTACACATCCAAACGAAATTAGGTAGTAATTTCGAGCGGAATTATCTCTAAACCTAATTTCTTCAGTTTGCTCGTATAACGTGCCTTGATCTGTCAATACTAAACTAAGACTCGAACGAAGACGAAGTCGACAGACGTATGCACCAACATTTGTATCGCCCAGGTACCCTCCTTACGGACCGTAAGCCTTGGCCCTTGCGGTCCGTAAGAGGTTGATCGCAAACATGAAATCATTCAAACTTGTCACCTTTAGTCCTTCAACTTTTATAATCATCGATAATTATTTCTGAGAGCTTGTTTCAACAATATAAGGTCTCGGATTTAGTAAAAGGTCACTCAGAGGCATAAATTAGCATGTTGACACTTTTAGTCCCTTCGCATACGAAATTTCAATGTTTTCAAGTTTAGTCCTTTGAATTCCATTATACGTTTTGAGTTTAGGACACGTGTCTTTGTATAATTGGATACGATTTTACGAGGTGTTACACAGAGACTCAAAACGTTATAAAATAAACGGTTAGGAACTCAGGGCGTTAAACTTTTTCATTTTGGAATCAAGTGGTTAAAACCTCTAAAATCAAGGACTCAAAAGTAATTTACTCTTAAAAATATAATAATGATAGTTAAAAAAGTTCGAATTAAAAAAAAAGATAAAATAGCTAACCAAAGTCTAAAGGGACTTATAGCTTAACGTTATAATGGAAAGGTATCCATCCTCACTTGGTTGAGGGTTTCAATACTGTGAGGTATTAAAAGATTTTGATTCAGAAGTAGATTAGTAGGTGTGTTAGTAAGCTGTTCTAAAATTCAAAACTTATAATTTGATTATACCGTGGTGTAAAATTCCATATATTTTCACCTTCTCTATCTCAGATCTTCTCAGTATTTTCAAGAGTCTAAGAGCGTCGGAGAAAAAGAAGGAAGCGGTTCAAGGCATCATTATGATTGCGTGTTGGAGTCTATGGCGAGCTAGGAATAATTTTCGATTCTCGAACACTTCGGTTAAAATCGATGGTATTTTAAGCGAAGTCAAGGCTTTAGGTTTCCTTTGGTTTTCAAATAGATCTAAATATAAAGGGATTGATTGGGGGGGGGATGGTGTTCCTTTGTAAAAATGTAAGTCTCTTTGTTTGTTTGTTGTGTCGGCCCGACAGTTTCGCTAATGAAAAATACGTTTCAAAAAAAATTATCATTTAATGAATACACACCTTTTTGCTTTACATGTATGTGATGTTCCATCCAAGAAGAAGAACAGGAAGCAAGGAATTGACGATATCAAATCTGTAAGTAGGAACATTTCCAAATTTTACATCACAAACCTTCCCTGGGGATGTAACAGTTGGGATGTTGCTGAGTTCGTTAAAGTTTTCGGTGAGGTATCGGGGGTCTACATTGCTAGGAAGATAGATAAAGAAGGAAGACGCTTCGGTTTGGTTAGTTTCAAAGACGTATCAGATGTGAAGGAAATGGAACGGGCGCTCAATGGCACGAAGATGGGAGGTCACAAACTTATTGCTAATCTTGCTAGGTTTGCAAAGGAGAATGCTGGCATAGAAGGGGGGACGAAAGATGAGGGTAGAGGTAAAGGGAAGATGCAGGATAGACCGGCTCAGAAAGTTCCAACTAATAACTTCTCTTCCTTTCATATTGGTAAAGGAAAATTATTCAGTGAACTGTTTTCTAATAAGAGCTCCTCGTCAGACGAAATGGGTAACTCGTCAAAGGCTTCGGAAGTGTGTATTGAAATTGCTGACGAGACATCCGCTTTCAAGGAACTTATTGGCAACGCTTTGGTCGGAAAATGTAAAGACCTTTCGTTCTTGAGGAATTTAAACAAGTTTCTATCTGAGACTAGTTTCAGGGGGTTTCATTAACCTATATGGGTGGCCTCTCTATGTTTATCAAGTTTGTTGAGGAAGAATCATGTTCCAAATTTTTGCTTGACCATCAGACATGGAAGGATTGGTTTCTATCTTTAGATCCATGGGATTGTCAACCGCTCCCGTTTGAAAGATTAGCCTGGGTAAAGGTCACCGGTGTTCCCATGCATCTCGCATATGGAGGTTGGAGACGATAATCTTTCAGCAACTTGGATCGGGTTGCTGGTCGGAGAGGGAGAAAGGATTCACGATCATGTGACCTTGAAGTGGAGAGATAAACAGTTATGGGTTTGGATAGAGGAGGAAATTACTGATTGGGCCCCGGACTCAGTGGGAGAGGTAAAAAGCTTGGACGATGATGATGACGATATGTCATCGGAAAAATACGAGTGTGCCGACGACCTTCAGGATCAAGAAAATCCGGTAGTCTTACCGGAGAACAGACAGGCGGCTGAGGAAACCGAATGGTTTGATATAGTTAATGATGTCGGTGACATGGGTAGGTGTAATAATATCAGTGTTGGAACTAGTTATAACGTTCCAGCTTCCAAGAATGTTGGGGAGCCGTCCTCGCAAGTTTGTGGGACCCAAGGTAATAAAGGTGGCAGCAAAAGTGAGAGAATCGATCCTTTTTTCTTTAAGCCAGCAGAGCAAGGAATGAGGCCCAAAAAAAGGAATTCTGTTTTAAGGCCTAGGTACAAAGCCCAAGGACATCATGGGAGGTCCAGTCCTATCTCCTGTGAAAGACCGAAAAAACGGGCCAGGGATAATGGAGATTTCAATTTGGACCTTAATTTGGATCCGTTTTTACAAGCCCAAGGCGATAGTCTTTTGGATAAAGAAAACCAAAGGAAGACACTTCCGGAGTGTTCCTCCCCTATTTCGAACTCACTGTTGGGAACAGAAACAAAGGAAACTGATATTCACAATGAAGACAATGGATCGAAAATTGTTGAGGAGGACGAGATAGCCGATACCTTCGAGACAGAGTTAGCGGACGAGGTTGATGCCACTACTAACATCGGTAATCTAGTAGGAGCTGAAATTGGAAATCATGGTGAGCTCATCAAGGAGGCGGTTAGGTCCGAAGGTATGTACTCATTGTATCCATGAATCTGTTGTCCCTAAATATTAGAGGTCTTGTTGGGGGTGGTAAGGCGGCTTGGGTTAGGAAGATGAGGATGAAGAACAAAATTGGGGCCATAGCGATTCAGGAATCTAAATTGGAATCTATTTCTAGAGCCAGTTTAACTGGTATGTGGGGAAATAATAATTTTGAGTTTTCTTTTGCTGCATCGGTTGGTTTATTTGGGGGTTTATTATGGATCTGGGATCCGACCAGTTTTAAAGTGGATTCCACTATTCAAAACAGAAATTTTCTGTTCATCAGAGGAAAGTTATCTGGGAAGGGGGAGGTTTTAAACTTGGTTAATGTATATGCGCCCCAAAGCACGGCAGCCAAACGTCAGTTGTGGGACGAGCTCTCGGTCTTAATTGGCTCTTATGACGGTCAGTGGGTTTTAGCGGGTGATTTTAACGTTGTTCGTTCTTCTGAAGAGAGAAAAAAATCCAATTTCAAAATCGCTTGTGCTGAAAACTTCAACAGCTTCATTTTTTTATAATGGTTTATTAGAATATTCGCTCCAAAGTCGTAAATTCACATGTTACAGGGATAATGGCAGGAAATCAAGCAAATTGGATCGCTTTTTGGTTTGTCCAGAATTTTTTAATTCCAGGCCGTTGGCTTGTATTAGGGTTCTTCCTGGGAGACATTCAGATCACTGCCCCATTATTTTGGAGGTTGACGACCAGAATTTTGGTCCTAAACCATTCCGGGTATTTAGCTCTTGGTTGGGTCAACCGGGTTTTGAGGAAGCTGTTTTCGAGGCTTCTGAGAGTTTTGTTTCTTTTGGTTCCCCAGACTCTTGTCTCACTGCTAAGTTTGTGCATATAAGAGCTCAGCTAAAGACGTGGAGAGATGAGTTCTTAGGTAAAGAAAAGGAAAGTGTTATTTTGGCTCTATCCGAATTGGAGGAGTTAGAGAAAAAAATGGAGAATAGGGACTTATCTGAAGAAGAAGAATGGATTTTGGCGAAAAACAGGAAACTTGTGAAAGAAGCGGATTTTCGGAAGAATTCTAACCTTAAACAGAGTTCTTCGTAACCTTAGACAGAGATCGCGTTCGAAGTGGGCTTTAGAGGGGGATGAGAACTTAAAAAATTTTCATGCGTTGGTGAACAATAGGAAAGCGGTTAATGTGATTCATGGTCTTAATATTAACGGAGCGTGGTGTTCTAAACCTAAGCTTATTAAGAAACATATTTTTTTCTTTTTTGGAGAAAAGTTTAAAAATCATGTTGTTAATAGGCCGGGTTTGGTATGTCATAATATTAAGAAGATTTCGGAAGCGAATCAGAACTTTTTAATCGAGCCGTTCAGCGAAAGAGAAATAAGGGGGACGGTTTTTGATTGTGGGGATGAGAGAGCTCCGGGTCCGGATGGGATGAATTTTAAATTTATCAAACACTTTTGGAATTTGTTTAAGGAAGACTTTATTAAGATTTTCGACTCGTTTTACAACAACGGCTCGATCAACATAGGAAGTGGGTCTTCTTTTATTGCCTTGATCCCTAAGGTTAATGACCCGGTTTCTTTAAACAATTATAGGCCAATTAATTTAGTGGGAGTGATTAGGAAGGTTATATCGAAAGTTCTTGCCAATCGTATGAGGATGGTTCTGGATGAAGTTATTTCTGATTCGCAATCGGCTTTTCTCAAAGGGAGATACATTTTGGATGGTCCGCTTATAGTTAACGAGCTGATCTCTTGGATTAAAAAGAAAAAGTCCAAGGCATTTTTGTTAAAAATCGATTTTGAGAAGGCTTACGACAATGTGAGTCGGGAATTCGTTGGGAGCATTCTTTCTCAAATGGGTTTTCATAACAAGTGGGTTTCTTGGATTTTGGGAGTTCTTAATTCGGCAAATTCTTCTGTTTTGGTTAACGGCTCCCCTACATTCACATTTAGGTGTGAGAAGGGCATGAGACAAGGCGATCTGCTTTCTCCGTTTCTTTTCTTGGTGGTTATGGAGGCTTTGTCATGCATGATTAACAAAGCTTTAGAGGCTGAGATCATTAGTGGGATTCCTACCCCTAATGACGGGCCGACTATTTCTCATCTTCTCTACGTGGATGATGCTATTGTGATGGGAGAATGGTCTAGAGCGGAGATTACTAACATAGTGAGAATTCTTCGTGTTTTCTATCTTTGTTCAGGTTTGAAGATCAATCTTGACAAATCCAATCTGTATGGGATTGGAGTGGAAATGGAAGATATTGGGGAGATGGCTAATGTGGTGGGGTGTAAACCGGATTGTCCTCCTTTCAAATATCTCGGACTTAAAGTTGGTGCCAATATGAATAGGATATCTAGTTGGCACCCGGTCATGGAGATTTTTCGGGCTCGCCTCTCTAAGTGGAAGTCTCATCTTCTTTCGATTGGGGGAAGGGTTGTGCTAATAAAATCCGTGCTTGAAAGCCTTCCGACATACTACTTTTCTCTTTATAAAGCCCCGAAGAAGGTTATTTCAGATCTGGAATCGTTAATTAAAAGGTTTTTACGGGGAGGATCGTCGGAGGATAGAAAGATGCATTGGGTCGCTTGGGATACGGTCACTCGCCAAATTAAAGACGGAGGCTTGGGATTAAACAAATTAGATATTGTTAATACGTCTCTTCTGGCTAAATGGGGATGGAGATTCAAGAATGAAGGTGATAATCTATGGAAAAAAATAATCGGTGCCCTCCATTCGAACAGGAGAGGATGGGAATGTATTCCTTATAAAAAATCTCTGCCCGGTGTGTGGACGAATATTGCAAAAGTTTTTATTAACACAAAGGTGGATGGTCGGCCTCTAAGGAATTTTTTTAAAGGTATTATTGGAAACGGTCTAGATGTCGCTTTTTGGTTAGACTGTTGGCTGTTTGATGAGCCGCTCAAAACAGTTTTTCCGAAACTGTTTAGACTTGAATCTTAAAAGTCTCAGTGGCGGATAGAGTGTATTCTCAAAATGGCAATCTGGTTTTTAGATGGAACTGGTCTTCGGCTCTGTCCTCCGATGTCTTGAGGAATAACTTCGATCAGTTGGTTGCTGCGGTTTCGGGAGTGCAGTTTGGTTCTGGATCAGACAAATGGAAGTGGTCCTCTGACCCGAACGGTTGCTTCTCGGTTAAAGAGGTAAAAAGACTGCTGAAAGAAGATCGTGTTCCTGTCAACGGTCCGGTCATCGAGTGGTGCAGGTGGCTTCCTTCTAAAGTCAATATACACGTCTGGAGGCTGAATTTAAACAAGTTACCTACTGCCGACAACCTTCTGATGCGGAATATTGGTGTTATTGACCCGAATTGTCAGCTTTGCAACTCGGGTGTTGAGTCTGTTAATCACATCTTTACAGCTTGCTACATCGCTTCTTCGGTCTGGAACGGTGTTTCTGCTTGGTGTAAAATCCCGCACATTTTCGCTTTTTCGATTCAGGATTTGCTCTCTATCTATAGCGGACTTGGTGTTTCGGAGAAGAAAAAAGAGGCGATTCAAGGTATAATTATGGTTTCTTGCTGGAGTATTTGGCGCGCCAGGAATATGCTTAAGTTCTCCAACATTCCGGTTAAAATTGAAGGAATTTTAAGTGAAATAAGGTTTTAAGCTTTTTATGGTATTCAAATCGATCGAAACATAAAGGGATAGATTGGAAAGATTGGGTCTCATTTGAAAATATGTAATGTTTGCTTGTTTCGTCGGCCCGACTTGGGTCGTTTGTTGTTAATAAAGTTTTACCTTTCAAAAAAAAAAAAAAATTGCCAATTTAAATGAAGCCCCGGTCCATGAGTGTCTTGTCATTTTTATTCATTACTTTCATTTATTTGCCAAAAAGAAAAGCAACCGGAATGATGGAAGATGGATGGCCAATTGGCCAATTATCATATTATTATTATTATTATTGTTATTGTTATTGTTATTGTTATTCTTTTTAACAGCATGGTATTGAATGACTGCATCCTGAAGATGCAAATATCATCCTGAAAGTCAACCAGCATGGTATATTCAATGATTGTCTATTTAAAAATTAAATAAACTTGTCGCTTTTCTGTTGATATTTGTTCGTAACTACAACAATGTTTAGTGAAGCCTTTCCCCGATCGGGAACACCGTCGCCATCCCCGCGGGGTCCCGAATCGGGGTGGCTTTTGGGTGTGGCCTTACCGATTGCTTTTGCGCGTGGATCGATGATATGACCGTTGGTAAACGATCGATTTTATTAAAAAAAAAAATTCAATTTTTTTTAAACAATATATACTAACCAATCTAATTTATTTTTTTTACCACATTCACAACTCTCAAACCCACACCAAAACTCTCATTCCTCTCAATCTTTCAAACACAAAATGGATTCCAAGTTTCCGTTTCTTTCTACCCTACCCGACTTTCCCGACGATGGAGATGCATCGTCAAGCGATAGTAGCTTAGTTTTCTTCCAAAATCTCATCCAACAAGCGGAGCTACTAGACACGGCATCGTCTATTAAAAAAAATTATGTCCGTCGAGATCGTGTGGGCGGCCACGAGACACTCATGGCCGATTATTTTGATGAAAATCCAAAATTTAGTGAAGATACTTTTCGTCACAGGTTTCGTATGTCCAAGTCTTTGTTCCTAAAAATTGTTAGTGACGTGGAAGCGTATGACGAGTGGTTTCAAGAAGGCTTAGACGGGAGAATGAAGAAAAGCTTTACACCGTTGCAAAAGGTTACTTCGGCAATTAAACAACTTGCAACCGGTAACCCACCAGACGAGGGGGACGAGTATTTAAATATGTCTGAAAGGACCTCTCGTGAGTGCCTTGAATATTTC
Organism: Helianthus annuus; assembly: GCF_002127325.2. Taxonomy (NCBI): domain Eukaryota; kingdom Viridiplantae; phylum Streptophyta; class Magnoliopsida; order Asterales; family Asteraceae; genus Helianthus; species Helianthus annuus. The sequence continues at coordinate 174,099,466 of NC_035442.2, read as the reverse complement.
TGCGAGACGGTATGTAAAAGGTATGGCGGTGAATTCCTACGTAGACCAACGAGCCACGACATCGCGCTATTGTATCAGGCTCATGAGGAGAGGCATCACCTACCTGGTATATTAGGGAGTCTGGATTGTACACACTTCGTCTGGAGAATGTGCCCCACAGAATTGCGTGGACAATACATGAGAGGCGATCATCAATACCCGACGGTTATGTTAGAAGCGGTAGCGTCTCAAGATTTGTGCATTTGGCATGCTTTTTGTGGGCCAGCGGGTTCACAAAACGACATCAACGTGCTGCAACAATCTCCGTTATTTCTTGCTCAACGAAACGGAACGGCGCCAAATTGTCCATTTCAAGTGAACAACCACTTATACAAACGCGGGTATTATCTTACTGATGGGATCTACCCTACCTGGTCCGTGTTTGTGAAGTCTTTTCCATATCCACACGACCCGAACGAAAAAAAGTTCAAGAGGCAACACGAGGCCGCAAGAAAAGATGTGGAACGGGCGTTTGGTGTGTTAAAGTCGAAGTGGGGAATACTAAATCGTCCAATGCGTTCGAAAACGGTGAGAAAGATAAGGTCCATCGTGTATACGTGCCTTATTTTACACAACATGATTATAAAAGACGACGGAAGGGCGATAGCACCGGTTCATATTCAAGATCCTCCAGTCGAACCCGTCTTCGATGATACAGCCTAAAACACGATCTCGTTGAGCATCTCGGAAGTTTAGATTTGCCTCACCTTGAAGTTGATTCGGACGAGGAGTAGTTTGTTTTTATATTTTTCTAGGTTGAATGTATTTTTTTTTTCTAGTTCGAATGTTTTTTTTTTTAATTTAATGAAATGTCTTTTATTTAATTTTTATTTTTATTAATCTTTTTTTAATTTATAAACATGCATTATTTTAGAAAAAAAAAAAAACCAACTCCCCTAATAGGGGAGTGCCGCCATCAAAAAGGGGTATTAGACCATGTGTAGTGGTAACAATTTATAATGCCCCCACCATGGGGCATTATCTGACATGTGGCATCCTAGTCACACTTGGGCATTATAGCAAAAGTGGTGTAGTGGGCATAATGCCCTATAATGCCCCTACCAATCATTAAACAAAAAAAAAAAACATAGTATTTTCTCATTGGCTAGTCAAACCCATTCAAACCTTCCACAATTGATATTAGGCGTTTTCATTAAAACGCCAAAGCATTTTTTTTTTTCCTATAATGCCCTATAATGCCATATGTAATGGTGAAGGGGGCGTTTTTTTTTTGCCCTATAATGCCCCACTACACATGGTCTTAGGGGAGTGTATTAGGGGAGTTGACGTGGCTTGATCTGGTTGGTTACGTGTAAGATGGGGGACTCACCTATTAGGTGAGCACCCCTTACACCCTTAGCATTCATATAAAAAACACTAAAAAAATTGAAAGCTGTAGTTTTTTTATATTATTATTATTATTATTATTATTATTATTATTATTATTATTATTATTATTATTATTATTATTATTATTATTATTATTATTATTATTATTAGATCAAGTTGTTAGCTATAGTAACTTGATTTTTTTGTCCTTTTATGAATTTCACCTCTCAATTTTTAATATTGATATTTAAACCCTCTAAAATCTCTAAAAACTTTGTAACATGTCATTTTAACCCCCCTCGAGTTCTATATGATTATCTTCACATCGGGTATAAATTCACGTTGTTTTACTTTTCAACGTAATTTTTATCGAAAATAAGTCATGTCAAATATAATCTGCAAAATTAGTTATCTATCAATATGTCAAAACATCAAAATTTAGAAGATATGTTGGCTATTGTTAGCGATTAAAGTTAAGCAAAAATCTAGAAATAAGTAGTATGAGCTATTTGTCACTAGATTTGATAATATTATGAATAATAAATTTATCACTTATGGATGTAATTCTTACTTTGGTCAAGTTTAGAAGTTATTTGTATGTGTGTGTATATATGTATTAAAAAAACGATATATAAATTGAATGCGAATTTCAAATCGAATTGAAAATCATAAATTCGTATTTGATTCGGATTTGATTACTGGACTCGAATAAGAATCAATTCGAATTTAAACCTTCATAATCGAATTCCAATCAAGTCGAATTTCGAACTTTTCGAATCCGAGTCGAATTCTGAAGAACCATGTATAAAGGTTTTAAATTGAAATATTATCATTTAAATTTATTAATAGTTTAATTTAATACCGTCCTATCTTTTCACTCAAAATCAGTTCAGTTACTAATTGAAATAGTTGGTCCAAGTGTTAAACTACTACTCGTAAAAAGCTACTGTCCACTCATTAGCGAATTAATACATTAAATCAATAAGGAGCTCAGTACCGGTTCTGGTTCTCTGTATGGGTCGGGTTTTAACAACATTGTATTGTATCCAACTACCGCTCATCCACCACATGCCATAGCATGGTGCAATAATTTGTGTACCTTATCAGTCATAGCTATAAAGATAATGTGACGACTTTCACCTCTCTGGTCGGTCCCATAAGCAATTAATTATAATGAATAGTGAATGCGTCCAGTTGTCAAATTTCATTATCAATAATAATAAATTATGTATTCTATCTTAAATTTTTATAAATGATCTCTTAAGTTTATTACCTTTTTGATGTAAAAACAAGCCATTAGAGTGTAGCTCTAATCGTCGCTAAAGACATGTTTACCACATAAATTATAAAAAAAGATCTCCTTACCCTTTTTATGTTTTTACTGATTTTGTTTTTTACTTACTTTGAATAAGGAAAAAAAACTATATAAACGAAAAAACAATTATATCAACATGCAATTACAACATTTGTTTGTGCTTTATGATTATGTTGGGAGCTACTGTGTCAACAATCTTGCCTCTATTATCATAGCATGTTGGTGCATTTGGAAGGCCAGAAACGAAGTCAGATTCAAAAGTTCTACAGTCAGAGTGGAGAAAGTGGTTAGCGAGGTGAAGTCGTTTGGTTTTTTGTGGGCTAGGCATAGATCTAAACTCAAAGAGTTGTCGTGGGAAAAGTGGTGTAAATTTGTAATTATGTAGTTTGTTTGTTGTGGTGCCTCCCGGTTTTCGGGTTGGTTGTCGTTTTCTAATGAAGTTTATATTTCAAAAAAAAAAAAAACAATCTTGCCTCTAAATCATTACTGATGCCGTTGTTGCTCCTTTTTCTTCAAATTTGAAGTTTAAACCAATAGGGTGGCGGTCCATTAATAAATACAAATTCTTTAAAAACATAAAAGTTGAGAAGGGAAAGGTCTTGGGTTCAGGTCCCACAAACAACGGAGAATTAAAGAAATTAGTCGTTAAAAAAAAGAGAAATAGCAACATTTCTTTAATCTAATTTATAACTTTAATCGATTTTTTATTTTATTTTTAACTCATTATTCATCATCATTATAGATTTTTTTTGTTAACTATATTAAACTAGTAAAATACCAACGCGCGTTGCGGCATGAAATCAGTGGGCACCACTTCAGTTCATTATAATATTGGTATAGTATGCGCACACGCTATTAGCGATGGCAAAAATACCCGAGCTCGACGGGTATACCCGAAACACGACATCAATGGGACGGGTATACCCGATACCTGACGGGTATTGAGCCGGGTATAAGATTAGTTTTAAAAAATTTCGTGTGTATGGGATTAAGTGATACCCGGCCATAATTACCCGAAATCACTTACCCGCTTACCCAAACTATATACCTGATCATAGGGTAAGGATCGTGTAAAAAGGGCCTAAAGTGTGAGAAGTGTAAGAAGTATATTATAACACTATATATAATACTATATAACACCATATAAACACCGTATAACAATATGTAACACCATATAATACCATATAACACTATGTAACACTATATAACATCGTATAACAAATATAACACTATACATCTATCATAGACATGCTATCAGACAACCTATAGTGTTATATTTGTTATATAATGATATATAGTGTTACATAGTGTTATATGGTATTATATGGTGTTACATATTGTTATACGGTGTTTATATGGTGTTATATAGTATTGTATATAGTGTTATAATACACTTCTCACACTTCTCACACTTTGAGCACTTTTTACAGGATCCTCTACCCCTGATCATATACCCGAACTATTTTTTCATTTATATTATATTTTCCATTAACCCTTGTCTATTAGTAATTTATTTTAATATGTTCATAATGTGAAAAAAATAAATTTACCTTTATTGTATGTATTTGATAATAGTATTTATATTTTGTATGTTGTGAAGTATATATACATATAAATGTATAAGTATTATAAAGTTATTATTAATTTATCATAAAACTTATATGTATGTAATGCACATTTTTAATTTATAATAGTTACTGATAAATAAAATTAAATAATAATTATAATAGTAAAAAAATGTAATTGAAAATCCTAACGTATATCTTTTAACTAATTAATGGGTATACCCGACCTGAACCCGAACCCAACCCATTGCCATCCCTACACGCTATAGCAATCGAAACGCAAACCATGTCACCAAGAATATTCTCTTTCGATCAACATTTTTTGTAGTTACTTAATGGATTAGAATAAATCTTAATATTCTGTTCGTAACGGGTCTCGCTGGTACTATACTAGCACTCGGTATAGCAACCCCAAAAAATACACATAAATTATTAATACATATTTTACATAAATAAAAAACCATAAAAATAAATTTAACTCGTACACTACCTTATTTATAATGTTACACATCTTCTTGTGTACTGATTAGTAATAAACTTCATTGTAATGTAAAAATATCTTCATTTAATTTTACATAAATTAAAAACCATAAAAATAAATTTAACTCGTACACTACCTTTAACATTTATAATGTTACACATCTTCTTGTGTACTGATTAGTAATAAACTTCATTGTAACGTAAAAATATCTTCATTTAATTATTAAGACTATGGAGGTGTTTGTTTTTTCTTTAAACATTTTTAAGGGAGTTGATATCTGCAGACGCGCAGATGTTACCCTTGAAGACTGTTTGTTTTTTTAATAGATCTGAACTCAGTTTTTTGAGTAAACTGCCAGTTTGGTCCCTGAGGTTTGTTTACTTTTACCACTTTAGTTCAAAACTCAAATCTTTTGCATCTGGGTCCTTGTGGTTTTAGTTTTATTGCCATTTTGGTCCAAAAGTGAAATTAGGTCATATTTATTTTATAAAATCCTGCTATTTTGTCCTTTACCTTAAGGGTAAAATGGTCATTTCATTTTTATTTCATTTAAAGCTTTTATTAAAGGGACCATTTGTGTAAATAGGTTCAAGTTTTGGACCATTAAGGGGACTATTTGTGTAAATAGGTTCAAGTTTTGAACCAAAATAAAAAAATTATATGTCTGCAATAGCTTCTTCATCATTAATCCAAAATGTCTACAACAGCTTCTTCATATCATTAATCTCCATTACCATCAATCCAAACACATCTTCTAATCTACATTCCCTCAAAACCCTAAAAACCCTAATTTGAATCCCCAAATCCCCCTTCAAAACCCCCAATTTCTCTCTCAATTTCAAGCCCAATCGCTTAACTCTCTCCACACTAATTCAATCTACTTCCCCATTATACGAAACAACTCAAATTCAACAAACCCTAGAAGTCGAATTATCAGAAATTGAAGAGGAATTAGAAAACAGCGACGTTTTTGAAGAAGAAAGTGAACCGGAATCGCCGGAAGCCGGCAAACTTTACGTCAGAAACCTGCAATACGCAATCACGTCAGCAGAATTGGCACAAATATTTGGGGAAGCTAGTGATGGTTGATGCTGTAGAGGTATTGTGTTTGATAATGTTTGTGTTGGATCAGATTGTTTACGATAGGGTTACGGACAAGGAGTAGGGGGTTTGCATTTATTACAATGGCGAGTGTGCAAGAAGCTAAAGAAGCCATTAGAATGTTTAATGGATTTGTAAGTGCTTACTAACTTCTGTGGTGTTGTATGAAATAAATCTCCGATCAAGAAACACGAACAACAGAGAAGGTTAGATCCGGAAAATCAGAACAAAGAATAGAAAATTCTAAGGCCGTGGTGGTGATGGTGGTAGTGGTGGTGAGGCTGTGGTGGTGGTGAGGCTATAAAGAAGATACAAGGTGTTGCAGGTTTTGTTTACAAACATATAAATTTTTTATTTTGGTCCAAACCTTGAACCGATTTACACAAATAGTCCCTTTAATAAAATCTTTAAATAAAACAAAAATGAAATGACCATTTTGCCCCTGAGGAAAAGGACAAAATAGCAGGATTTTATAAAATATATATGACCTGATTTCACTTTTGAACCAAAATGGCAATAAAAACTACAGGGACTTAGATGCAAAAGATTTGAGTTTTGGACTAAAATGGCAAATGTGACAAAACCTCAGGGACCAAAATGGCAGTTTACTCCAGCTTTTTTTCATTTTAAAAAATAAGCTATGGACCCACTTCTTAAAACATCTTCACAAAAACCCTAATATACTTTTCCCTCATATACGCTTAAAACATCAGCTCTCTTCTCCTCGCCACCGCTCTTTCGACCAGCTTTCCGACAACCTCCGTTTTCTCCTCGCCGTCCGACCTCCCTTTTCTCCTTCGACCAGGTACCTCTCCCCCGACCAGTTTTCCGGCGAACTGCCCTCTTCTCCTCGCCGTCCGACGACCTCCCTTCTCCTCCGACCAGCTTTCCGGCGACCTCCCTCTTCTCATCCGACTTCCCTTTTCTCCTTGCGGACAGTAGAAAACAAACGGTCTTCTAATTTCAGCTTGAAGAGATTGAGATCACATCTTCAGTTGCAGACATGAAAAAAGATAAAATCAGCTTGCAGACAATTTATGTCTACAAAAACAAACAACACCTATGTTGGTGTTTGTCAACACCTTGCAACGAAAAAAGAAAAAAGAAAATAGATAATTATCTTGATGAATATAAGGATGCCACGTTGACTACTACAAAGAGCGGACGTTCGCTACAGTAAAATTACTTTATGAATTGTTATTTATAATAATATAAATATTTATTAACTTAAAGTGTTATATGAAATTAAATACGTTCGGAGATCACAACATGATACAATTAAGATCTAAAACACTAGTATTGCCCAAAATTTCGATTTAATATCAACCCTAGTTCACAATCTACTCTTCAAGAACTAAACAATAGTTAATGAGAAACTAAAATAAATAATTACCTTATTTTAATTTGTGATTAAACGCCTCTATCCAGCTCGATTTCTTCCTTGTTTCTGCCGAATGAATGATGAAGGATTGAAGATTTGGAGGCTTGAAGAACCCTAAGAATACGGAACCTTTTTCTTTCTTGGGTTGAAGTCGAACAACATAGATGGGGTACCTCCATCGTCCTCACGTATGTTCTTTTTTGTTTTCTTTAAACATCTTTCAATTAAGACAAAAATGAATTCTCAAGTTTCATTTATATAAAACCTAGTTTCAAACTTTATTTAAACTCACTTCAAGTTTAAAAATAATTATAAAAATTACTAATAGCCCCGTTCATCACTTTTTTTTAACTCAACACGAAAATATGTATAAATTTTTTTGAAAATAAATATGGTAGGGACAGAGAATTTTAGTCAAAATAATTGGTGGGGACGGAAAAATATAAATTTTAAAAATTTGGGACAAAAAATTGAAAAAATTACACTACTAACTGAAACATTGGCAGGGGTGGGTGCACCCCTGGCCGATTAAAAGTTGCGCCCCTGACAAACAAATTATTAGCTAGCTTAAAGGTTCTCGGCCCACATGGCCTAATGGCCTACAGCCCAAACACCCCTATACCATCAACCCATGTTCACGATAGCACTATACCCAAAATCCTTGAATAGTGATTTGATACATAAGCCTCCAAGATAGGTTCTTACAGACTTTTTTGCATAATATAATAACGGGTCTATATATATTTCTGTATGACTCATTTTATGAGCCCATTCTTGTTATTTTGAACATGAAAAGATACCAATGCCACTACTCCTGATGGTCTAATGCAATTCCTTTGATATATTTCATACGTATAAAATGTAACTGCATATAGTTTACAATTACAATATATAATAATGCAATGGGTTATAACTAAACAACAAAGATTAGATATAACTAATGTTTAGACAACTGCCCTCGGTCCACTTGGACCAAAGAAGAAAAGGAGTAAACCACTGAATCTGGCCCGAAGAATACGAGCCAACATAATGTTGGATGGATTCAAACCGTGAACCATCAAGTACACCTCACGAATGAAGATCACCGCGCTCGAAATGCTAACGAGGAACGTGAGAAACTTGGCCCAGACCAGAAACTGCTTCTCAATCAACCTTTGAACCCGAATCCTTGGGGTGCTTTCGTAAACCATGTTTAATTGAGCCACTGTCTTCCTCAACTCAGATTCACCTCTCATTTTTAGACGCGATTTCCCAATCCCGTTAAACAATTTAACAATATCCTCATCACTCAAATCGCCTTCGATGATTTTCTGCTCGCGTAGCAACTTCACGTCCTTCGCGCAGTCGATTATCCCACACATGAAATCTACATATTCAGTGAGCTCAAGACCATATTCACCCATAAAACTGTCATTTGCCATTAGTTTCTCATAAGCCACCAAGTTTCTCAGTACAACCTCTGAATCTCTATTAAGAGTCATCAGAGGGAGATAACAATACCGCACTTTTCCTTGGACAAAGTTTATGTTTCTGATGCCTTCATTTTTAGGTGACAAACGGAACTCCACGCCCGCAACTTTGTGAAGTTCGGAAACTGAAGGCACCTTAATCTCTTCAGCTGTAGTTTTTTCGTTTTGAGATAACTTTTTCTGTATGAATTGTTGAAAAGATTGAGCCCCAGGTATCACTCCCGCAAATCTGATAATAGCTTTTAGTAGTTCCAGCTTTGCATCCTTTTCAGATGACTCCTTTCCAGAATTAGTGAACTCTACTTTTCTTGGGATCAATCTCTCATTGTTCACAATGGATTTATACATATAATCAAGTAGGTGGTTAACGCGATTAAAGTCGATATATTCTTCGGAAAGAACAAATGATGAGCTTGACTTACAGAAAAATCGGAAATTGGATTCCAAGATATCTTCTTGACCCAATAAGGCCTTCTGGATTTCCTTCAACACAATAAGTGGAATCTGGTTCTCTAACATGATCAAATCATTTGTTTTCACAGCAAAATCTCCGTTTGAATAAGCATTTAACAGATGAATTAAGAACATTCCATCAATAGTGAATAACCATGCCAACATATTGTCATCAGCATCATGGTAAAAATCGTAGCAATCGCGAACCAAGGGGACAATCTTTTTGACCTTTTCCACAAATTCTTGTTCATAGTCATGAACTTGATGTGGCTTTAGTACGCTTTTCACGGCTGTGAGCTTCTTCTGCTCCATCCTGTGATAGAGCTCAGGCTGAAAATGATGATTCGGCCCAAGCCCGACTTGTTGAGGGACATAAGCTTCCAGCTTTTCTGCTTTGAGGTTTTTGGGAATTTCAAATATTGAAACTGGAGGTGTATCTATTGTGATTGCAATTTGGGTTTTTAAGGTTTCACTGATTTGATCTACCCATGGTCTCTCACCATAGTTTGGGCTCAAAAATGGGTTCAAAGAAGCCATATGATACTCCCAGAATTGGATCCAAGACTAAAATGATAGAAGCTTAACACCTCTATATCATAATCTCAAATGCTTCGGTTTGTAAACCCTTCACTCACAAGATCCAAGATTTGAAGAAGATTGCTTGACCTAGTAGCCAACCCGTTGATTTTGATTTGATAATACTAGCTTTGTTTGTATATAATCTACACCGTTTATATTTTTTTTTTTACACTTTTCTAACATCCTTGTGGTTTACTTTGTAAAATAATCCAGTTGCTATACCTAACTTTAAATTCTACAAATATTGATGATTACGTGGCCCGACTAACAAAATTACACTATATTTCCGAATTAAAATACTGAGTTTTTCAAGTTTTCATATAATTGATTAGGACCAAGCCTGGCCACACAAGAAACAAGACTATATATGGATAACTAGCTATCGTATCCTTCGTGCTCATGTCCTGGAAAACAGTTAGGACGAAATGGTCCCTAGCTAGCTAGTACAAAGCTACAAGTCCCATAGAGACTAAATGACGGGTCCCAGTATTCAAACAAGTTGATTTTTTAAATTTAATTTTATTAAAACGTTGTATACTACTATCTGTATTTCTTGTCACGATTCAAAAAAGATCTAACAAATAAAACTTAACTTGAAAACGGGAATAACAACGATAACGAAGGATGATCACAAGCATAAGCATAAAAGTCAGAATTATTTACACAGATTGTATCTGTGTAAGAGGCTTCAGGCTACAACCCATGTAGCCAAAAAGTTCACTTGGCCCATCAGTACATTTTCACAATAATATGATTGGCAAAAGAGTTTACTTGACCCATCAGTATTCACAACAATATGACTGGGCCTACTCTAACTTTTGACAAGCTGTTCATACTAATCGCTTTCAACTAGTTTCTACTCACGTAGGAACTTTACATCCTTTGTGATGTTGATTATCCCACACATGAAATCCACATATTTGGTGACGTTAAGCCCATATCCACCCATAAAACTATTATTTGCCTTTAGTTTTCCATGAGCCACCAAGTTTCTTAGCACAACCTCGAAATCACTAGTAAGAGTTATAAGAGGGTGTTAAAAATATTCATATGATATATTTACTTAATCATGTAGCATTTATATATAAAAGGGTTGTTGTGAATATGTTGTTACATATTGTTATAGTTGTAACAACTTGTTATAAAGTTGTTATGACTTTGATTTCTGATAAAGGTGTTAATCAAGCGTGCAGACTCATAAGGCCGTGGGGTATGGGGCTTGGGTTGGGGAGTGGGTTGGGGTAAAACGCCCAAGTCACCACCCCGGGTGGGCTTGGGTTGGGGCGTGGCCCCTTGGGGCTTGGCTTTCAAGCAGGGCGTGGGGCGGGGAAGCAAGGTGAGTTGGCGGATTGTCATTGGCCCATTAAAAGTAGCCGTTGGCTAGCCGTTGGGCTAGCCGTTGGGGGCTACTTTTAAATTTTTTTTCCTTTATAAATATTTACCACATTTAACATTTTTCTCACACAATATCAAACACATAAAACACAATATTGCCATGAGTTCTTCAAGTTATAGTGAATCGTCATCATCATCTGACGATGGTGCGGAAACATTTCTACAATCGATCGTGGCGGTGGTGAAAGCTATCGTGGAAGACGAATACGATGAGGAAGAGACTCAACAACCTAAATGGAGGAGAAGGTACATCGCTCATGAACGGTACACCGCTAACGATTTGTTGGTAAGCGATTACTTCTCAGCGGAACCTAAGTATGATGAAAAAATGTTTAGGCGTCGTTTTCGTATGAGTAGAAACTTATTTTTAAGAATATCTAGAGATCTTGAGGAGAAATATGATTATTTCCAACAAAAACCCGATGTAACCGGGCAATTAGGATTTAGTACGTGGCAAAAGGTCACGGCCGCACTTAGGCAGTTAGCGTACGACAATAGTTCGGACATTATGAATGACTATTTAAAAATGTCTGCACGTGTAGCTAGAGAAACTCTTCACAACTTTTGTTCGTGTATTCTAGAACTTTATAGGAAAAGATATTTGAGAAAACCCTCCTTCAGTGACATGCAACAAATATTGGAACATCACGCTGATTATCATGGGCTACCCGGATGCTAGGTAGTTTAGATTGTATGAAATAGCCCTGGGAATTTTGTCCTACCCAATGGCAAGGCGCTCACACTAGTGGATTTCACGGGGTGCCAGCCATCATGCATGAAGTGGTTGCGTCCCAAGATCTTTGGATATGGCATGCGTTCTTCGGTATGCCAGGTTCACTTAATGATATTACCATCATAAACCACTCGCCTCTTTTCAATGATCGGGTAGATGGTATAGGACCCAAAGGAACTTTCTTTGTAAACGGGGTTGAGTACATGTACGGGTACTACCTAGTTGATGGGATTTACCCAGAGTGGGGGGTTTTCGTAAAATCGTTCACAAGACACGGTACCTCAGATCCAAAGAGATTAAAGTTTAACAGGGTCTAGATGGCTGCACGTAAAGACGTCGAGCGAGCATTCGGTGTTTTGAAGAAAAGGTGGCGAATATTGGCAATGCCTTGTCGACTATGGGACAAGGATCAGATTGGAAACGTGATGTACACATGTATCATTCTTCACAACATGAGTTTGGAGGATGAAGGTAGAGCGGTTGTTACCTACTACGATGACGATGACCCCCAACCAGGTAACGTAACAGACGAAGATAAAGCGGCAAATGAATTTTTAATAAAGTCAAGGGATATACATCAGAACCTTCGAGCTGATTTGGTGAAACATATTTCAACGATTCCTTCCTGGGTTTGAAACCGACGAAGACGATGAAGAATGACTGTTTTTTATTTTGATAATTATTATGTATGTTTTATGTATTTTTTTTAAATATGTATGTTTATTTTTTATGTAGTTATTTTTTATGTAGTTATAAATATAAACATATTTAAAAAAAAATATGTATGTTTATTTTTTAAAAAAATTGTTGATATGGCTATGCCACCCGCCCAGCCACGCCCAACCCAAGCCCCAACCATACCCCTTGAAAACTTGGCTTTGGGTTGGGAATATTGAAGATCCACGTGTCACCAAATGCCCAACCCAAGCCCCACCATACCCCATGGTCTAAGTTGAAGAGGTGTAGTGTTAAAAGTGAAGGACTAAAGATATGATGTGCTGATACTTGAAGAGGCAGAATGGAACTTGTGATGAGATCAGATATAAAAGTTTCATTTGTGCATTATTGGTATTAGTTGTTTCTCTGTATCCTTCTCTGTTGAGTGTCTTGTTCATCTCGTCTGTTGTGTTTATTTAATTTGGCCAACATCAAAGAAGGTTAATTTCAAAGCAACGTCAAAGGCCTTATTCGGAAATTTCAGTTTATAGAATTACTGTAGTCTTTTAGCAGTGAGGATATAGTGATTCTCGTTAGAATCATTATTGTTTTAGAAGAAAACCTAAGACACGATGTCAACACAATCATTGTCTGATACAAACAATAGTGCAATTGTCATACACAAGGATGTAGGAACCTCGACACATTACCATTGCCCTACTTTGAAATCTACAAATTACACCATATGGGCTATCCGTATACAAACCATACTTGACGCAAACATGCTATGGGAAATTAGAGAACCAAGTGCTGACACACAACTTGATGTCAAGAAAACTAAGCTGCAATTGCATATTTTTTCAAGCACTATCAAAGGATCTAGTATTACAAGTTCCAAGTTATAAGATCGCAAAATAAATTTTGAATGCTTCTAAGATTAGATATGTGGGTGTGGATCGAGTGAAGAATACACGTCTACAAACTCACAAATCGGAATTTGAGATGTTACAAATGAATAACAAAGATACGATCAATTCTTTTAATGCAAAATTGACAAGTATTGTTATCACGACAAACGGCCTAGGATCGACTTGTGAGGTACAACAATTATTAGGAAACAAGCTCACATCGACGGGAAGGTTTGGCACCTCGATGTCGGCTCTTCGCCACCTGGGCTCAACATTTGACGAACCGACTCTAGTGTGAAATCCTAAATTCTGTGCCTATTGATTCATTCAGATTGTTGCATCTATTGAAAAATACTCAGATTTAGACACTCTAACTCTAGAAGAAGCAATTGGAAAAATTGAAAACATTTGAAGAAAGAATCAAGTCTGGGATAGGAATCCTAGTTGAAAATCAAGAAAAACTCTAGTTCACACATCCACATCATGACAACAATTTTGATCATGGACTACACTTTGGAAATCAGGGATGGAGGAGGAAAATTTAACCAATCACAAGGCCGAGGACGTGGCAGTTTCGGACAAGAAGAAATAGAAGAAGACACGTCACACGATAATAATGATGATTATGATAGACAGAAGAGATACCCACAGAAAGGAAGAGGTAAATTTCGTGCAAGAAGACGAAGAACTAACTTTGCTAATGTCACAAGTTGAAGATGGTGATAATCAAATGGAATTTGAAGACACGGAAGAGTTTTCCATGTTAAATCTAAAGGAGACTTCAGAAGATGAAATAGATGAAATTGTTTGGAGCATAAGACCCACAAGTTTGAAGTTGTTCATAATTAAGGGGGAGAATGGTGATTATAATCCCACGCATCAAGCTTAGAGGGTTTTAGTGTAAAGAGTTAATAGTATGTTTTATTATGTATTTGTAACTTATGTAAAGTGTAGGGATTAGATGTGTCACGACCTAAACCTAGTACCCCATCAAATAATGAGGCGACACACAAAAGTATCTCGTGGGTTACAATTTGGCGCCAAATGGAAATCTACACCATCAAGAGGCGTGACAATCATAGGAGTCATGTTGGTTGAACCGTATTGGTCCAATAAGTATACATAGGGCTATGCATTTTACTGTTTGTATCATCACACTTTATCTGTGACACCCCAGGAAAACCAGTGAACGATACAACTTACCTAGCTTCCTTAGTGAGTGCATACCAAATTTCGGGACGAAATTTCTTTTTAGTTGGGGATAATGTGACAACTCGTACTTTACCGTCTCTTACATTACGTGTAACTGTTGAACTAGTTGCGATTACGTGAACTTTAGTAATTGAATGTTATGATTATGTGATTATGTTACTTGAGCTCGAACCGCACAACACCTACACCCACTCGATCGCACAAGCCCACTTGGGCCGCACCTCTTGTATTCGGAACATGGACAACCCATTAAGGGGGGTTTCGGCCCACTAAACTCATACGTATAACACTAGGGTGTTAGTAATTTTCCCACACTTTTGGCAAACCATCAACACACAAGAAACCCTAATCTCTACTTCTCTCTCTCGTGACTTTTGGAACCCGACGGCAAGCATCCTTCAAAGCTCGTGAACCCAAATCGATCCCCTACTTTCATCTCGGTTAGTATGATGCTACTAATTGTATGCTTATATGTTTTGTTAGTTATCGGATTACATGATCGGTTAGGGTTATGCTAGTAACTCGGTTGATATGTTGTATGTATGTGTATGCATGATAAACGGATTGAAGTTTGCTATCCTTGTTATTGTTCTTGTTGTAAATCGGATTGCATGATTTGAACCGAATGGATATGTTTAATCGGCTGTGTCATATTTGAACTTGGTTAATATGTTTAGATGGTAGGGTTTAATCCGGTTGGATGATGATAAGTTGTTCATGCTATGTTTAGTCTAGGGTTCATACGAATTAAGGTTTGGAAACCCCCGTTTGATCGATATTGTGTTAACTGCTTGGGTAGAATCGTGTTAATTGATTGATGTAAACTTGGAAACCTGAATAAGTGTAACCGATCTGCATGAAATCAGGAAAATTGTTACAAATTGATAGACTCAACATGGTTGCGAGTCGAGACCGTGTGATCTCGACCTGAGCATGAAAACCCGAGACCGACATTGCGAGTCCTGTTGCGACTCGAGACCTCACACCGACACACAACAACACAACTCGAGACCGAGTTTGCGAGTTCCGGATTGCGACTCGAGACCGTGTAGTCTCGAGTGGACCATGACGAGCCGAGACCAGCCCTCCTGTGACTCGAGACACTCCTGTTGCGACTCGAGATCTCGACTCGAGACCTTATGCACGTGCACACACAATTGGACTTGCACAACTGATACGAGCCCAACTAACCGGGCCGAATAGTTGGACTTATGTACTTGACCGCTATTGGCCTGTTTGTTATTGGGCCGAGAAGATATTCAGATTGCTTATGTGTTATATATTTGGGCCGAGTACTATTGGGCTGATAATTATTTGCACAAGCTGAATGGATTGCTTTGATTATTAAACTGTTGCCATGATCTATGTGTGCTTGTAACATGTTAACATACGTGATTGATACGTGCATTACTTGAGTCAAACCTGACTTGTGTGGTAACCCTGTTAGGACGAGATTGACCACTTTAGTTCAAGGAACCTTTTTGTGTATCTGCCGAGCAAACCAAGGTGAGTTCACACAGCCAAGGCATGGGATTCCCGGGTTGGGAATTGGGTTGGAATGTTTGATATGGAATGATTACTCGTACTTATGCAATCACTAGACTATAGACCATCGTCCTCAGGATAGTCAGGACACTTACGTAAAACCTGCGTAAACTAGTATCTACCATTGTCTCCCGGGTCGGGAGGACACTTACGTAAATCCTGCGTAACCTAATACCCACTACTGTCTTCCGGGTCGGAAGGACACTTACGTAAATCCTGCGTAACCCCCACGCGTACCACTGTCCTCGGGGAAGGGCACTCACGTAAATCCTGCGTGACCTTGTACGTATTCCTGTTCTCGGTTTAAGAAGAACACATGGTTGCAAATAGTCTAGTAAGTACAATAATGGGAAGTCCCCGTTAGTAAAGATAAACGTGGGAATCCCCCACTAGTAATATATATACAAGGCTTGGGAAGCCCCTTTAGATGAACTTACGCATTACTGTTACGAAATTATTTTCTGTGAACTCGCTCAACTAGTTGTTGATTATCTGCTGCATGCCTTGCAGGACCTTAGGTACATTATGGAGCTTGCACAGGGAGGAGCAGGTCGTTGTGGGCAAAGAATCGTGAATGCTATTTGAACACTTATGATATTTCACACATTAATACTTATGGTTGGGTTTACTTAAATGCTTCCGCTATACTTAACTATGTTGGTTTGTTAAACACCTTTCGTATTGATGGATAACTATTACTATTTATTTACATGTTCAATATGATTGGTGGCTTGATCCTGGTCAGTCACGCTCCCAAGCGGTAGTACTCCGCGTGTGGGATTTTGGGGGTGTGACAGATTGGTATCAGAGCCATTGGTTATAGAGAACTCGGTTTTAATATGAGAAAACGTTTTTATTAAAACCAGACTATAACCAGAACAGTACTCTCAACGATCCACAACGACGCTTCGCTCCACGTGCAAGACTCGACATCCTAGGTAATAAGGTTTATGTTTATTGCCTGTATGCTAGAACTATATAGAACTTTGCTCGCATTACGCTTAGATACACATGACTTTATTACATGAGAATACCTACGTGCTTACGCTTTTCTGTCATCGCCCTACTCGCGAACCATTCTCACTTACACTACTTTTACAATGAAGATCATGTCTGGACGAATTAACATGACTCAAGCCCAGCTAGAGGCTTTCGTTCAAGCTCAAGTTGCTGCGGCACTTGCAGCCGCACAAGCAGGAGGTATATCCTGTGGTTATAGCACACACTAGGATCTTTAGATCCTACACTCCTACACCAACTTTCGTGTTTAAACCTTGTCCTATTCATACACAATAGGTCCACACACTCAGTCACCTGCTTGCACCTTCACAAATCTCAAGGATTGCCAACCTAGTACCTTCAGTGGAACTGAGGGAATTAAAGGCCTCCTCCATTGGTTCGAAAGGCTCGAAACTGACTTCGAGGTGCATGATTGCCCTGAGTCTCGTAGAGTAAAGTTTGCTACTAGAACACTCGAAGGTGCTGCATTAACTTGGTGGGAAGCACAGGTTCAGATGTTAGGGCTGGCAGCTGCTAACGCCACTCCCTGGAACGAGTTCAAGGACCTAATTAAGGAAGAGTTTTGAAGTCAAGAGGACATCCACAAACTAGAGGTAGAGTTCCTCAACCTACAGATGGTGGGGTCTGAAATTGAAGTTTATACGAGGAGATCAAACGAGTTAGCCACATTTTGTCCTACTATGGTAGACCCTCCCACCAAACGCATCGAACTGTATCTCAAGGGTCTAGTGCCCGAAATTCAGAGTCATATGACCACAGCTAACCTTGGCACTATCCAGCAAGTCACTCGACTGGCTCATCGTCTCACAGACCAGGCTGTAGAACAGAACAAACTACCGAAACGTGCTAAGACTGATACTGCATGTGCTTCTAGAGATAACAAACGCAAGTGGGATGAAAACCCGAGCACGGGATTAATTCTGGTCCAGCCTCTGACGCAGAAGCAAGAGATGGATGACTACCAAATGCCCGGACATCAGTTTTCTAGTAGTCATGGGCAGAAAAGATATCGAGGAATCCACCCATGGTGCAACATTTGTAACAGACACCACAGTGGACGGTGTCGCAAGGAACGATGTCAGAGATGTCTCAAGATTGGTCATGAAGCTAAGGATTGTCGAAACTCACGTCCTGTAAGTCAGGAACAACGACAACAACAGCCCCAAGCCCCACAGGCTCAGCGGCAGCAACAAAGTTTTAGAGAATGTTTTCAGTATGGTACCAAGGATCACTATGAGAGACACTATGCACAATTGAACTGGAACCAGAATCAGAACCAAGACCATGGAAGCAGGAACGACAACGGGGTTAGTAACGGGGGAAACAACGGAAACAATGACGCCCATGGCCGTGTGTTCGGGATGGGTCAGGGTGATGCAAGGGACGATCTTAACGTAATAATGGGTAAGTTCCTTCTTGTCGACTTCTATGTTACTATATTGTTTGATTCGAGTGTGAATACCAATTATATGTCCTTGAAGTTAGTCGAATGATAAAACATACACCAACTCCCTTGAACACCCAACGTGTCATAGTGTTAGTTAATGGTAAGGTCTAGAAGCTATACTTAGTTCAGGGTTGTAATCTTATCCTCGCTGGTCAGACGTTCCCTACCGACCTCATTCCTATAGTTCTGGACAGCACCTATAGCTCACGCACCGTATCGCTTAGCTTCAACTGAACAGGAAGAACTGTCAAAGCAGCTACAAGAGCTCTTGGAAAAGGGCTTCATTCGTCCAAGCTCTTCGCCATGGGGAGCTCTAGTGTTATTCGTGAAAAAGAAAGACGGTACGTTCAGAATGTGCATCGACTACCGTGAACTCAACAAGGTGACGGTGAAGAACCGTTATCCTCTTCCACGCATAGACGACTTATTCGGCCAGTTGCAAGGGTCGTGTTATTACTCCAAGATAGACCTACGGTCAGGGTATCATCAGCTGAGAGTCCAGGATGAGGACGTCTCCAAAACCGCATTCAGAACTCGCTACGGTCACTACGAGTTTCTTGTCATGCCGTTCGGGTTAACGAACGCACCTGCCGTATTTATGGACCTTATAAACAGGGTGTGCAAACCCTACCTAGACAAGTTCGTCATAGTATTCATCGACGACATTCTGATCTACTCCAAGAGTCAGGAGGGACACGAGCAGCACCTACGCCTAATTTTGGAACTCCTACGGAAGGAGCAGCTGTACGCTAAGTTTTCGAAATGCGACTTCTGGCTTCGTGAAGTCCACTTCTTAGGCCACGTAGTGAACAAGGATGGGATTCATGTCGATCCATCCAAGGTAGACTCGATCAGGAACTGGCCTGCACCACGTACACCTACGGAAATACGCCAATTCTTGGGTTTGGCGGGTTACTACAGACGGTTTATTAAAGACTTTTCAAAGATTGCTCAGCCGCTTACAGGAGACTGCTTTCCAGCACTTAAAGGATAGACTTTGCAGTGCACCTATCCTCTCATTGCCAGAGGGCACGGACGATTTTGTAGTATACTGTGATGCATCCATCCAGGGTCTTGGGTGTGTGTTAATGCAGCGTGATAAGGTTATTGCTTACGCCTCGTGCCAACTTAAGATTCACGAACGGAACTACAGGACGCACGACTTAGAGCTGGGAGCTGTTGTTTTCGCGCTTAAGATATGGCGACACTACCTGTACGGTACCAGGTGCACGATTTACACCGATCACAGGAGTCTCGAGCATATTCTTAAGCAGAAGGATTTGAACATGCGTCAACGGCGATGGGTCGAACTACTTAACGATTACGAATGCGCTATCAAGTACCATCCAGGCAAAGCCAACGTTGTGGCTGATGCCCTCAGTCGGAAAGACACTCTACCACGGCGCGTGCGAGCGCTACAGCTTACGATTCAGTCTAGCCTTCCTACACAGATACGAGATGCTCAGGCAGAAGCATTGAAACCAGAAAATGCCAGGGCTGAAACCTTACGCGGCTCAAGGAAACGACTAGAACAGAAGGCAGACGGCGCCAACTATGTAACGGGGCGTATTTGGGTCCCACTTTATGGCGGTCTACGAGAACTTGTGATGGACGAAGCACACAAGTCTCGCTACTCGGTACATCCAGGGTCGGACCAGATGTACCACGACATCAGAACAACATATTGGTGGCCTAGTATGAAGGCCCACATCGCTACTTACGTTGGCAAGTGCTTGACCTGTGCGAGAGTCAAGGTTGAATACCAGAAACCAGCGGGCCTACTTCAGCAACCCACGATACCACAATGGAAATGGGAAGAAATTTCCATGGATTTCGTTACAGGCCTACCTAGATCCCAGCGGGGGAATGATACCATATGGGTGATCGTGGATCGACTCACCAAGTCTGCACACTTCCTAGCTATAAAGGAAACGGATAAGTTCTCCACTCTCGCAGACATCTACCTCAAGGAAGTTGTTTCGAGGCACGGGGTGCCCACCTCCATCATTTCGGATCGGGATGCACGATTCACGTCAGAGCTATGGCAAGCGATGCACAAATCTTTCGGCTCGCGATTAGACATGAGCACAGCATATCACCCTCAGACGGATGGGCAGTCTGAGCGAACGATCCAAACTCTTGAAGACATGCTTCGGGCATGCGTTATTGATTTCGGCAACAGCTGGGAAAAGCATCTCCCTTTGGTGGAGTTCTCGTACAATAACAGCTATCACACCAGCATACAAGCCGCTCCATTCGAGGCATTGTACGGACGTAAATGCCGGTCACCTCTTTGTTGGGCAGAGGTGGGGGATAGTCAGATCACGGGTCCAGAGATTGTAGTGGACGCCACAGAAAAGATTGCGCAAATACGACAACGCATGGCGGCAGCACGCGACCGTCAGAAAGCCTACGCGGACAAGCGTAGAAAGCCATTGTAATTTCAGGTCGGGGACCGGGTTTTACTCAAAGTCTCACCCTGGAAGGGTGTGGTACGTTTTGGCAAACGGGGCAAACTAAATCCGCGGTACGTCGGACCATTCGAGATCATTGAGAAAATAGGCAAAGTGGCCTACAAGCTAAACCTACCAGCTGAACTCGGCGCAGTTCACAATGTCTTTCACGTGTCGAATCTGAAGAAGTGCCTGTCAGATGAGACCCTTATCGTTCCTTTTAAGGAACTCACTATCGACGAGCGGTTGCAGTTCGTCGAGGAACCAGTTGAAATCACGGACCGGGATGTAAAGGTCCTCAAAAACAAGAGAATCCCTCTTGTTCGAGTTCGTTGGAACTCCAGACGTGGCCCAGAGTACACCTGGGAACGCGAAGACCAGATGACAGAAAAGTACCCCCAGTTATTCGGAACCAACGCAACCACTACTGAGGCTGAAGCTACTACTTCGGAATTTCGGGACGAAATTCCAGATCAACGGGGGGAGGATGTGACACCCCAGGAAAACCGGTGAACGATATAATTTACCTAGCTTCCTCAGTGAGTGCATTGGGGATAATGTGACAACTCGTACTTTACCGTCTCTTACATTACGTGTAACTGTTGAACTAGTTGCGATTACGTGAACTTTAGTAATTGAATGTTATGATTATGTGATTATGTTACTTGTGCTCGAACCGCACAACACCTACACCCACTCGATCGCACAAGCCCGCTTGGGCCGCACCTCTTGTATTCGGAACATGGACAACCCATTAAGGGGGGTTTCGGCCCACTAAACTCATACGTATAACACTAGGGTGTTAGTAATTTTCCCACACTTTTGGCAAACCATCAACACACAAGAAACCCTAATCTCTACTTCTCTCTCTCGTGACTTTTGGAACCCGACGGCAAGCATCCTTCGAAGCTCGTGAACCCAAATCGATCCCCTACTTTCATCTCGGTTAGTATGATGCCACTAATTGTATGCTTATATGTTTTGTTAGTTATCGGATTACATGATCGGTTAGGGTTATGCTAGTAACTCGGTTGATATGTTGTATGTATGTGTATGCATGATAAACGGATTGAAGTTTGCTATCCTTTTTATTGTTCTTGTTGTAAATCGGATTGCATGATTTGATCCGAATGGATATGTTTAATCGGCTGTGTCATATTTGAACTTGGTTAATATGTTTAGATGGTAGGGTTTAATCCGGTTGGATGATGATAAGTTGTTCATGCTATGTTTAGTCTAGGGTTCATACGAATTAAGGTTTGGAAACCCCCGTTTGATCGATATTGTGTTAACTGCTTGGGTGGAATCGTGTTAATTGATTGATGTAAACTTGGAAACCTGAATAAGTGTAACCGATCTGCATGAAATCAGGAAAATTGTTACAAATTGATAGACCCAACATGGTTGCGAGTCGAGACCGTGTGATCTCGACCTGAGCATGATAACCCGAGACCGACATTGCGAGTCCTGTTGCGACTCGAGACCTCACACCGACACACAACAACACAACTCGAGACCGAGTTTGCGAGTTCCGGATTGCGACTCGAGACCGTGTAGTCTCGAGTGGACCATGACGAGCCGAGACCAGCCCTCCTGTGACTCGAGACACTCCTGTTGTGACTCGAGATCTCGACTCGAGACCTTATGCACGTGCACACACAATTGGACTTGCACAACTGATACGAGCCCAACTAACCGGGCCGAATAGTTGGACTTATGTACTTGACCGCTATTGGACTGTTTGTTATTGGGCCGAGAAGATATTCGGATTGCTTATGTGTTATATATTTGGGCCGAGTACTATTGGGCTGATAATTATTTGCACAAGCTGAATGGATTGCTTTGATTATTAAACTGTTGCCATGATCTATGTGTGCTTGTAACGTGTTAACATACGTGATTGATACGTGCATTACTTGAGTCAAAACCTGACTTGTGTGGTAACCCTGTTAGGACGAGATTGACCACTTTAGTTCAAGGAACCTTTTTGTGTATCTGCCGAGCAAACCAAGGTGAGTTCACACAGCCAAGGCATGGGATTCCCGGGTTGGGAATTGGGTTGGAATGTTTGATATGGAATGATTACTCGTACTTACGCAATCACTAGACTATAGACCATCGTCCTCAGGATAGTCAGGACACTTACGTAAAACCTGCGTAAACTAGTATCTACCATTGTCTCCCGGGTCGGGAGGACACTTACGTAAATCCTGCGTAACCTAATACCCACTACTGTCTTCCGGGTCGGAAGGACACTTACGTAAATCCTGCGTAACCCCCACGCGTACCACTGTCCTCGGGGAAGGGCACTCACGTAAATCCTGCGTGACCTTGTACGTATTCCTGTTCTCGGTTTAAGAAGAACACATGGTTGCAAATAGTCTAGTAAGTACAATAATGGGAAGTCCCCGTTAGTAAAGATAAACGTGGGAATTCCCCACTAGTAATATATATACAAGGCTTGGGAAGCCCCATTAGATGAACTTACGCATTACTGTTACGAAATTATTTTATGTGAACTTGCTCAACTAGTTGTTGATTATCTGCTGCATGCCTTGCAGGACCTTAGGTACATTATGGAGCTTGCACAGGGAGGAGCAGGTCGTTGTGGGCAAAGAATCGTGAATGCTATTTGAACACTTATGATATTTCACACATTAATACTTATGGTTGGGTTTACTTAAATGCTTCCGCTATACTTAACTATGTTGGTTTGTTAAACACCTTTCGTATTGATGGATAACTATTACTATTTATTTACATGTTCAATATGATTGGTGGCTTGATCCTGGTCAGTCACGCTCCCAAGCGGTAGTACTCCGCGTGTGGGATTTTGGGGGTGTGACATTATCAATCAATGAAAGATTAGATTATTCAATTATTCTTTCTCAATTTTTCGAATTCATATCAAGTTGAAAAGATAGACGAGGGCTAACATATTTAGAGTTAGTTTATCTTTTTGTTAGAACTATGGGATATCGAGTGTGTAAACATGTAAATTGCTAGACATATTAGTTTAAGATCAGGGTTGCGAAAGTTGTGAAAAAATGTAGTGGTTATAGATTAATAAAATAAATTCAGTTATTAGGCACATCCCAATTTTCTTTGTTTTTCATTTATTTTCTTGTTTCATGGTTAAATCATGATCTTCTAGGATGTTGGGTATAATCTTGATGTTTCGGGTCGGTTCAGGGCGAGTACGGGTCAAACATATACGGTCCATGGAGGTGAACGGGTCAGCAAAAGAATTGGTCAGGAGTTGACCAGGTTCTAAGGTATGCACATTTGGAAATTAGTAAGTTATGAACGTTGGAGTGTAGCTGGATAAAAGAAGTTAGTGGACTTGGTTATTTTGGCATGTGTTTTATGTTTAGTTTTTCCATATAAATAGGAAGTAGTAGCAATAGGTTCCTAGTGTACTCTCAATTCTAAATAATATAAGACAGTTCTGTTAGCGGAAGCCGAGGATCTTGATTATCATTAGAACAGGGTTTTGGGGGTTTGACACGAAATGGAGGATTATTGATAGAATTGGAAGGCATGATCAAACAGTGAATAGGAATAAGAATGGACAGACTATAATTTAGAATTATGAATGTCTTGGTGCCAAGGGTTGTTCCCGGCAACAAGGTTATATACATGATGGACAAGCGGTTATTAGGTAGTTTGGTTTTGGCGGGAATAACCGTCATGTCTGAACCGTTTACCTACCGTCACAACCGCTGGTTACATCGTTACATACATATATATACGAATAGGTATAAGTCACAGTAATAATGTATAATACATATAATTATGTTTAAATATATATATATATAAAAACTAATACTCCCCCGTAAACATAATTATGATTAACGAGAGTTCTTGATGACGCTGTGATTAGCTTCAGTTATGGCCTTCTTCGCTCTTGTGAAATCAAACTTCTTCCTTTGTTTTAACTTCTTGATTCCATGCCAATCATCGCCACCATAAAATGCATAATGGTCTTCAGCTATGTCTTGAATACCTTCAGCCTGTTTGTAAGAATCGCCAGCCATACCTGCATAATCTTCCGACTGATTGTATAATATTTTGGCTATTTCTGCATGATCAGCATATAAAGCATATTGTTCAGCATTAACTTCTTTTGTTCCTGTACTCCTCGAGCATTCAGCAGTCTCCGTTTGTCCTGCACCGCTCATAGCATCCTTATCTCCTTCGCTCACAATCTGCCTAGGATCCACCATCTTTACCTCTTCGTGTTCGAGTGCATTTTCTTGTGTTATCTTGACTTTGTAGTAATACACAAGTACATCCAGATACATTGCGTATATCAGGCGCATGTATTCACCATCTTCATACTCGAAACCTATATCTTTTGCTATCATGGCCCACATGCCATTCTCTGTGATCCTCCGATGGCCTCCTTCCCTCTTTACCACCATATACAGATCCAGTAATCCCACTTTCCGGTTGTTTGAAGCGTATGCAGGTAACGGTCTTGAGTTAATTTCCAGTTTCTCTTTAATAAACCACTCTACCATGTTGTTAAATGCCGATTCCAGATAATATTTATACTTCATTACGTAATCTTCATCTTCAAGCATGTGCAGTAAAGCCTTGCAGTCTTGAAAGTCCTTAAAGGACATTGCCTGTAAGATCTGTATGTTCCAATCTGGTTCGGTGGCAGAGATATTCAAACTTTCGAAGTATTTATTTAAAAATTCTTCTTTGAATTTCTCATGATCTGAACTCTTACTGATCAAATATTCCTTTTCAAGTTCTCCGATTTCTTCTTCTCTAGCCAGACCAGTATGAACATTCTTCCTATTATTTATAGGGACACTGAAAGTGGGAAATAATTTACATACATCCCCCATGAATTTTACTGTAAACCCCTGAATCATTAACTGATCGAGACTCAAGACATTTCTATCAATGTCTGGTGTGTAAAACACACTTTGTACTCGTACTTTTCAGTCCCTGTTATAACATCAACGACTCCAATCCCTCTAATAAAAAAGAAATTGTTTTCCCCACTCTCTGTTTCAACACATGACATAATTTTCATTCGTTTAAACATGTCAATATTACCAGAAATATGACGTTTATAAGTCTTACTAACATACCATATATCTGACCAGTATCCTCCGTCGGTTCCGATCACCATAAATTCTTGTCTTTGTCCGGGTTGCATATCTTTTCTTGTTTCTTGATCTTTCTGCGTACCCGTATTAACCGCTAGACGAAGTAACTGGCTTTCTTCATCCTTCTCCTTTTCTTGACATGTAGAAATTTTATGGCCTGGTCTGTTACAATAGTAACAACATCGCTGCATCCATTTCCTTTCACGTTTTTCTTCAGTGCAGTGCATGCATGGCATCATGGTTGATGATGGCTTTAAATCATCGTCACTTACATATCCGGCTCTGATACCACTTGTTAGCGGAAGCCGAGGATCTTGATTATCATTAGAACAGGGTTTTGGGGGTTTGACACGAAATAGAGGATTATTGATAGAATTGGAAGGCATGATCAAACAGTGAATAGGAATAAGAATGGACAGACTATAATTTGGAATTATGAATGTCTTGGTGCCAAGGGTTGTTCCCGGCAACAAGGTTATATACATGATGGACAAGCGGTTATTAGGTAGTTTGGTTTTGGCGGGAATAACCGTCATGTCTGAACCGTTTACCTACCGTCACAACCGGTGGTTACATCGTTACATACATATACATACGAATAGGTATAAGTCACAGTAATAATGTATAATACATATAATTATGTTTAAATCTATATATATATATAAAAACTAATAAGTTCAAGCAGTAACACACAAGCCCACAGTAGGTGATTATTTGAGTGTAATCTTAAGGGCCTATGTAGGTCCCTCTCGGAGGATCGAGAACAAACCTAAACCTTGTTATACAAACTCACTAGCGAGTGCGGAATCCAAGCTAGCGAGCAAACCGGGATGATGCAAGAACAAACACAAGAACACACAAGACTCAACGATTAACACCACTTGTATTAATGCGAAGAAAGTTTCCGGTTACAAGCACAATGTTTACAATCAGTTTGCAAACTCTCAAAGTGTGTGTGTGTGTGTTTCGGACAGAATGCTCTCAACTTCCTTTCTGTCTGTCTGTGTGCCTCTCTCGTCTATCTTTCACACTACACTGCATGGGTATATATATACCCAGCCCATGATGTCTGGTCGAAGGATCCGATAGATGGTCCGAAGGATCATCTTTCGGATATGATGCTTTCGAAGGATCAGCAAGGACCTCGAAAGATCACCTTTCGAGGTCTGATCATTCGAAGCATATCTTTCGAGCACCTCGAAGGATCAACAGTATCCTTCGAGGCTATCCTTCGACAGAGAACATCTTTCAATATTTACCAACTGTTTGGCCAAGTCAAACTAGGAGGATAGTTGACTTGGTCAAACTTACAAGGCTAACTTGGACATCGTTTACATATAGACCGAATACAGACAAAGTACAGACACAAGTGCACCAACAAACTCCCCCTTGGCTGTAGCTTTGTCTTTATCTTCTAAAGTTGTAGACTCGTCTCGAACTTCGACGGTCTTTGGTCTTTGAGTTACCAAAACTCTGATGTCTTTTCAAGTCTTCAATGTCGGAGGATCTTCAAAGTCTTCACGTTTTGAAAGCAGAGAGTGTATCAACAAACTACCCGAATCATGTAGAAAGTGTGTTGACAAACTCCCCCTTAACATAAGCTCCCCCTTGAGTTATGCTCGTGAAAAGACTTTATCTTTATGAAGTGAGATCCTTGTGGTGTTGATGATGGCCAGCGGCAACTCGATCATCTTCATCTTTTGAGCGCCTTCTCGTCGTGTCTTCATTCCAAGGCTTGTCATCGACCATGTTCTCCTAGCCTTTAGAATCTGCACATGCAAGAAATCTAAACGCGTAATGAGAACAACTGCTTGGAATATAGTATAAACAAATGACACACGAATGACCATGTCACAATCAAACACCGTCCGACAGTTTGAAAGTTTAATAAATTTGTCAATTTTTAGCCTTTAACTTTCAAAAATTGCAAATTTCGACCGTTTATGAAGATTTAGTCAATTTGGTTTTCGTTCAGGTTTCAGGCAACGAAGACTCGAGCTCCAACATCGTACGATCGAAAATAAAGTAGAAAGAAAATCTTTTTGGCTTTTATAAAGTTTATATTAAAACACGCCTAAAATCTTTTTGGTATTTTTGAAATTAAAAGACAACAATTTAAAATCCTTTGAGTGTTATCAAACGACATCACCGCTAATGTCGTGCTGATATGCACCAAACGACGAAACTGTTTAAAAGAAAAACAATAAAAGTTAAGCAGTAAATAAATATATACAAACATTCTTTTTGCGAGTTTCGAGGGTAAGAGAATCATATCAGTGTACGGTCATGCCAAAACACTCTTGTTGTTCAGTTAGTTAACATTAAGATAAGCATCCTATAACAATTATCGGTATTGTTGTCCACTTAAGCTCAACTTATCAGATGTAATCATGGCGAGGGGATACGTTAAGGTATGATTTATACTTACCGACCGGTGTTCATCCACATCACGACACATTCCCGTATCAAGGTATGCACGAGAGTTCATCTTACCGGTGAGTACACCGATTATCATCTGTTTGACCGTATAAATTGTGAGATACTCACTTATTTTGATTTGAAAACAAGCCCTATGTGATATAATCACTTATTGATGAGGAACTTGATTTTCATATGCATGAGGGCACAGGTGCAAGTCCGTGAACAGGTCAGTACTTCCGTACAGCAGAGAGACGAACTTGACACCCGGATAGATGTGATATTTTATCACTTATTTGTTTGGACATGTGATTGTTTATCACTTATTGAGGTCGAATGCAGTATGTAATATGTACACGTATGTATAGTATCATGGAAGATCTAGACTTGCGTCCCCGTTATTTTTCGGTAAAAGATACAACCATGATACCCAGATGATAAGCAGCATAAAGACCGAATATCTCAGAACCTCGGCAATCTATCAAACGAAATTTCGGTACTAAGACCATATGCCAATGAATGGTTCCCACCTGGTCTTCAGTCGATTAAGATTTATATCACCCTGCACACTTTAAAATGATTGTGAGCCTACCGATACATCTTATATAGAGCTGCTTATCGTTTTGCATTTAAGGTTTAAAGAGGTTTGGATAGACCACTGATGTACTATCATTTTCTCTTTTGCTCTCCAGGAAACTCATTTTTGTTTTTCTATTGTTTTTGTGTTTTTGAAATTTTTCGATGTTTTTGGATTTTCTGATTTTTTTGGATTTACTCCCCCTAAAATCAACAAACTAAGAGAAATTTAAAAACACACAAAGATATTTACAAAAATGATTTTCCGATGTTGGTTTACTCTTGCTTGACCTTAATGCCATTTACCAATAATAAGAAGTCAAATCTAGATTTGTCAAAAGCTTTGGTAAATAAGTCGGCACGTTGGTCATCGGTGTGGACCTTAACAACATCGATTAGCCTTTTCTCAAAGCAATCACGTATGAAGTGATATTTGATTTCGATGTGTTTGGTCTTTGAATGCTGCACAGGATTTTTAGTGATATCTAAAGCAGCAGAATTATCAACGTAAATAGGAGTAGTTAGGAATTCAAAACCGTAGTCCCGCAATTGTTGTTGGATCCAAAGAACTTGTGAACAACAACTTGAGGCAGCAATGTATTCAGCTTCGCATGTTGATGTAGCGACACATGTCTGCTTCTTGCACTGCCATGTGACTAGGCGATTTCCTAAAAACTGACATCCAGCCGTTGTGGATTTGCCGTCGATTTTACATCCGCCAAAATCAGAATCACTGAATGCGACCAAGTCAAAGTTATTATCCCTAGGATACCACAGACCGGTGTCGGGGTAAGCCTTCAAATAACGAAAAATCCTTTTGACAGCTGCAAGATGTGAGGCCTTCGGATTAACTTGATATCTGGCAAGTAGGCACGTTGGGTACATTATATCTGGCCTTGATGCTGTGAGGTACATAAGGGATCCGATCATCGCGCGATAGTATGAAGGGCTAACAGGTTCACCCTTCAAGTCAGGAGTTATTCCGTGATTAGTTGGCAATGGGGTACCAATGGGCGTTGCATCGGACATCTGGAACCGGCTCAAGATGTCACCAACATATTTAGTCTGATGGATGAATATCCCAGACTCCGTTTGTTGCACTTGTAGGCCCAAGAAGAAATTCATTTCCCCCATAGCACTCATCTCGAACTTATCCTGCATGATGCGCTCGAAATTCCTACACAAAACATCATTAGTAGAACCAAAAATAATATCATCAACATATACCTGTACCAGAAGAAGATCTCCATCTTGTTCTTTGATGAAGAGAGTACAATCAATAAGACCTCTTCGAAAACCGTTCTCCAGCAGATATGTAGATAAGGTTGCATACCAAGCTCGTGGCGCTTGATGAAGACCATAGAGAGCTTTGTTGAGCAACCAAACCCGATCGAGATGGACAGGATCTTCAAAACCTGGAGGCTGTTCGACATATACCTCTTCTTCAACCACACCATGTAGAAATGCACTCTTCACATCCATCTGATAAACCTTGAATCCTTTGAATGAGGCATAAGCCAGAAAGATCCGAATAGCTTCCAGACGTGCAACTGGTGCATAGACTTCGTTGTAGTCGATCCCCTCTATCTGACGAAAACCTTGAACGACTAAACGAGCTTTGTTCCGAATAACCACTCCACGGTCGTCTTTCTTGCATTTGAAGACCCATCGAGTGCCAATCTTCTTGTAGTTCTCAGGCTTTTCAACAAGCTTCCAAACACCAAGCTTGTGAAATTGCTGCAATTCTTCCTGCATGGCTTCAACCCAAGCACTGTCTTTCAATGCTTCTTTCCACGACTTTGGTTCTTCTTGTGACACGTAACACGCGAAGGACCAGTCATTTTGTTGACCAGATTCTCTTATGGCTGAATACAAACCAGCATTCCGGTTGTTTCTCAGCTGATTACGCGTCTGCACACCGCGATGGACATCTCCTATTATGTTCTGCTGGGGATGGGTATCGTGAATCCTCATTTCAGGATTATCTGGCACACGAGCGTTGATACCCAAGTTGGTAAGATTAAGATCAACAACCAACTCCACACCAGGAATGTGTGTAGAGGTGGATGCATTCCCTTCAGCAGTGTCTACATTCTGCGTATGAGGTGTATCTACAGAAGCACCTTGAACAGGAGCAGCTGGAGCCGAAGATCCTTCAGCTGCATCATGATATTCATCATCTTCAGAAGAGTCATTATAATCTGCAGCATCTTCAAAAACCTCATTTTGAACCATATTGTTGACTGACGAAGAAGCTTGAGGGTCAACAACAATAGGTCTGACCAATGGCGAGACAGCAGCGTTGTCACTTTCCAACAACATTCTAGCCGCTGCTGATTCTTCGTCAAAGGTTGGCAGATTGAAGGAGTCAAATAGCCCATCATAATCGAACATCCACGGATCACCCGGAGCCCTAACAGGACTCGTGTACCTTTGAACCCTAACTTCACTCCATAGCTCTATCTTTTTGGTAGCTAGATTCCAAACACGAAAATTCGGAGTAGCATATCCAAGGAAGAAACCCTCGATAGCTCTTGCACCAAACTTTCCATCCGGCTCAATCATAGTACAAGGAGCACCAAACGGTTCAAGGTAAGAAAGATCCGGTTTCCTTTTCTGAAGGAGTTCGAAGCAAGTCTTGCCATGTCTCTTTACTGTAAGAACTCTGTTCAAGGTGTAGCAAGCAGCCGATACAGCCTCCCCTCAGAATTGAATAGGGAGTTCCGACTCTACTAACATTGTTCTTGCAGTTTCAATAATCGTCCGATTTTTCCTCTCAGCGACACCATTTTGTTGTGGAGTATAACGAGAACTGTACTCATGAAGAATGCCTTTAGAAGTACAAAACTCATCCATAACTTGATTCTTGAATTCGGTTCCATTGTCGCTTCGGATCCTTTTTACTTTCAACGTATAGAGATTCTCCAACATTGTAAGAAGATCCTTGAGGATGCCAGGAGTTTCACTCTTGTGTGCCATAAAAGATACCCAAGAAAATCTAGAGTAGTCATCAGTAACTACTAAACAATAAGCATCACCAAACGTTGTCTTGTGCTTCATAGGTCCAAAAAGGTCCATATGAAGACGTTCGAGAGGCATGCTGACAGTGTTGATTTTCTTCAAAGGGTGAGACTTCTTTGTTTGCTTCCCCTTTTGGCACGAGACACAGATATCTTGCAAATGAAAACTTCTTACAGGCACACCATTCACAAGATTATTTTTCACCAAATGGTTCATCTTTCTCAAGTGAATGTGTCCCATTCTTCTGTGCCAAGATATAGACTCCTTTTCTGTGGCTTTTGAGACAAAGCAAGTGACTTGTGCAGATGTAGTAATCGCCTGGCTCATGTCGAGAATATAAAGATCATTAACTCTCGGAGCCGATAAGAGAATCCATTCTTGTGGAATTTTGAATCCAGGTTTCAGCACGTAGCAGCCAGCGTCATCAAAAATCACTGAGAACTTTTTATCGCAGATTTGCGACACACTCAGAAGATTGTGATCAATTTGCTTCACATAATTGATCTTATCAAAGCACACGATACCATTGGAGATACTTCCTTCTCCAGTGATGTACCCACCTTTATCACCCGCAAAAGCAACATACCCTCCTCTAATATTTCTCACGTCATACAGGAGCCGTAAGTCGCCAGTCATGTGCCTGGATGCTCCACTATCAACAATCCAATGACTATTAATAGTTCCTCCTAGAACATCCTGCACATGTCAATTAAACACATCAGTTGAGAATGGGGACCCAAGCCTTAGTGGTCTTGGGTCGTCCCTTGGCATCACGAAACGTAAGCTCGATCTCTTGATGGTTTTCAAGAACAACTGCTCCCCCTGAATTGTCACCCGACTTAGGTAACCAAGTTTGTCTGTGCCTACCAGTTTTTGAAGATTCTGGTTTTACAAGTTGTGACACACTTGGTTCCTTTTGCACTGTTTTAACTTCAGATTTTAAAGCTTTTTCAACAGTTTTCATGTTCTTACGTCGTTGTTTAGTTTCTTGTTCTTTTACAGTTCGTTTATCTTGTTTAGGTGAAACTGACCGACGTTGTGGGTGAACTGTTTCAGGTGGAGCTTTTTCAACCAATTTCTTCTTTGGAACATTTGTGCAGTTTCTGATAATGTGCCCAATTTCTCCACATTTGAAACAAGTTCTCCTTTCAACAGACTTAGGAGAACTTGATCGACTTCCAGATGTTGAACCTGTAGAACCTGAGGTACTTGCTCTTTCATCACACCCGTTTGTGTGTTGGGTGTAGTTGTTATCACTGTTACGTTTCAAAATCTTGACTTGTTGTACAAAATCAGTGTTTGATTTGTTTTCAAAAGTCTCAATTTTATCTGTACCTTTTGATGCTACAAATTTAACATCTTTTCCTTTCTTCATGTAACGAGCTCCCTTTGATTCAACCTTAGCCTTTGGCTTTGGAGCTCGTTGTTGTTGTTTACCCTTCGAAGCAGTAGGTTGTTGAGTGGTTGGAGATTTTTGATTACCAAACTGTTTTCTAATCTCAGCCTTAGGAATTGGATCACATTGTGTTACCACAATTCCCGGAAGTGTTTTTCCCAAAAATTTGTTTGTATTGTCTTCAAAGACTTTGTCAATCAAAGATTTATTTACATTTTTAATTGGAAAAACATGATCTGAGTAGATTTTATTATCTCCAACCAAAGTGTACAACACATTACTGCTTTTAACAGTAGACACACCTGCCTTATCAACTTTGACAGGATCAATCACTTGCTTCTTAACAGATGGAACCTCAGGAGTATCAGGATCACAAAGGATGTGATTCTCTCGTGGAATATCTACTCCTTTCATCTTGCTAAGTGATTTATCCTGATCACTTACAGCCACTTCTGATTCATCATCCGATGTCTCATAGTCCTCGATAATTGGAGGACTTTGCTTCATGGATGGTGAAGTTTCTTGTTCCTTAGAGGCTGTGTTTGAAGAATTGTCCGGTTTGAACCCAAGGCCAGTAGTAAACTCCTCAACATCAAGAGGCACACTGGGTTCATACCGAGGCATTTCTTCCTCATCAGGCATCTTGGTATAGTTGTTCATCAAGGGGGGCGGACATTTATTATACCCTATGCCTTTCTGATTTCCCTTTAGTTGTTGAACATCGATGATGTGATCAAGCACAAATTGGGAGTTAGAATAACTATCCAATTTCTGTTTGATCGCATCATGTTCGCATTGGGCAATGGCTAATTGCTTTTTAGTTTCTTCCACAATGTTAATATATTCATTTATACTCACTTGCTTGTGGTAAACTACTTTGTTAACCTCGGACACATTTTTCTTTAAAGTTTCTATTACAGATTTAAATTCTTTTTCATTCCGGGTTAAAGCCATGTTTGCCTCTTTGCATTTCGACAGTTCAATAACCAAAGTCTGGTTATGACTATGAAGCTTTTCTGATTCAAGCTTCATCTCAGCACATGAGTTACAAATACTAGGGGCAGGAGGTTCAGAATTTACCTGACTAGTAGAGGCTGAACCATTTGCCATAAAGGCAGTTTGAAAAGAAAAAGCTCCATCTTCAGAAAATAGTTTTTCCATTTCCGTTGATGTAGCAGCAGCCTTCCTAATCAGAATTGATTTCTGACATTTAAGCTCATCAGCTTCATTCAGAAGATCCTGAATATCTTCACCTTCTTCCTCCTCATCAGGCTCTGAGTGATTATCCCCAGAAACAGAGCCTTCTTCATCCGAACTTCCAGAATAACCAGAACTGTCATCGCTTCCAGAAGATTCTTCTTTATGAACATGCTCGATGACTTTAGCATACAATGCAGTTCCACTTCCTTGATCACCTTCACCAAACTGAACTGACCAGTCACATCCTTCATCAGCTTGAACAACCAAAGCCCGATTGTGATTTGCAGTTCCAGGCTGTCCCTGATTGTTGTTCACTGCCACCATCCTCCGTTCACGGTTTTCTTGTTGGGCATTCACATTCGTCTGGTTTCTGAAAGGGTTGTGATTGCCGTGTTTTGTTGGTCGAGTGCACTCACGTTTAAAGTGCCCTTTCTCGCCACAGTTAAAGCACGTGACGGCATTAATATCAAACCCATACTTCGTGTTTTTCTTTCCTTCCAACGAAGTTCTTCCAGTTCGTGCCATGAAATCTTTTGCCCTTCTAACCGCACTAGCAAAAGCCCATTTAATATCCATCAACTCCATTTCTTCCTTGTCGATCTGATCATAATCTTCATTGGTCATGTTGATGTTTCCAAGCTGACCTGCTACCAAACCACAGTATGCACTGACCATGGTGTTGATAATCTCCATATGTTCCTTAGCAACTTCAATGCTAAGGTGTGAAAGATTTGAGTTGTCGACTCGGATTGTGTGATGACTTTGGGGTTGAGGTTGAGGATTGCTTGTATAGTGAGCTTGCTGTTGTTGTTGAGGTTGTGGTTGTGGCTGTGTTGGAACAGGAATGTAAGACCTCGGATCGAATTGAGGTTGTGGTGGAGCAGCTGTTGACTGAGGAAACGGAAAGGAACTTGAACTTGTATTGGACACAAAAGCAATCTGCAGCTTAGGTTGCTGTTGCTGAGCTGCAGCGGATCTTGCCAAAGCATCGAATCCTGGAAGATACATTTCTGTATTCTGAGGAGCTGGAGCACGCCTTGCTTTCCTAATTTCTTCATCATTTTTATGTTCCAGCTTTTGAATGAACTCGTAGATGTTGACTTGATCTAGAGTTCCAGTATGCTTCAACAGTTCAATGAAAGAACTCCACTTTGGAGGTAATGCGTCAGCAAATCTACTCACCATGTCTTGTTGAGTAGAGACAACTCCATAAGCACACATCTCACTAATCAAATGATAGAAACGTGTGATCATATCATTCAGAGTCTCGTTTTCCAAGAACTGAAAGGATTCAAATTCTTTCTTCAACAAATCATGCCGAGACTTTCGAGCAACTGCATTGCCTTCTCCTCTAGCAACTAAGGCATCCCACAATGCTTTTGTGGTCTTGCAATATGAGAACTGATGGTAGATGTCTTTGTTGAGTGCTTGAGTAAGTGTGGCAAAGGCCTTTTTCTCCAATTCATAAGCCTTCTTGTCATTTTCAAGCATATTGGCATAACCCTCTGAAGTTGACGCAGCAGTTTCAAGATTAGTATTGAACGCATTGATGAAACACGTCCAAAGATCAGTGCTTTGCCCTTGAACATATGTGTGAAAACGGTTTTTCCATGATGGAAAATCGTTCATATGGTTCAACTTAGGTGGACGATTGTTGCTGCCAGTTTCACTTTCACTAATCAGAAGGTTCTGAAGACTTTGACTTTGATTGGATACTAAAGCCCATTGACTTGGACTGATTGTTGTAGGCGGTAACATACTCTTTGCCCAATCTGCAGCAGTGACTAGCTCTTGATTGGATCGTGAGTCTAAACTCCAATCCCACGGACTAGTACAACTCATTTTGATCAAATATAAGTACCAAACCTACACACCACAAACTGTTAAGTGCAAAAACAGATATGAATCGAAAGATGCAACCTGTTCGAAAGATCAATATTTGTTCGAATGATCAACAAGGTTCGAAAGATCCTTGTTGAGTTTCGAACAAAGACTTCGAAGGATTGACTTCGAAAGATTGACTATACGAAGGATCCTTATCTTTCGAAAGATGATTTCGAAAGATTCTCCTTATGTTTCGAACACAGGTCTCGAAAGATGACACTTGTTCGAAGAATCAACAGTGTTCGAAGGATCACTGTTGATGGCTCGAACAATAACTTCGAAAGATAACCTTGAAAGATTCACCCAACACGAAGGATCCTTATCTTTCGTAATGAACAGTAACTCGAAGGATGTATCTATCGAAAAGATTCCTTGACTCGAAGGATAACACACTGACTTCGAAAGATGTTCGAAGGATGGTTATCTTTCGAATCTCCTTGATCGAAGG
Organism: Helianthus annuus; assembly: GCF_002127325.2. NCBI lineage: Eukaryota > Viridiplantae > Streptophyta > Magnoliopsida > Asterales > Asteraceae > Helianthus > Helianthus annuus. Next base: position 174,062,315 of record NC_035442.2, on the reverse strand, counting down.
ATGATCCTTCGAGCTCGAAAGTTATCTTTCGACGGTCTGACACACTGACAAAAGTACTGATGGGTTGGTGAGAAAAGTGACAGGTTGGTGTACCAACTTTCGGCAGAAAGGATATGGTCTGCCAACAACTTTTCACCAAACTTTTTGACTTTCAAAAAGTTTACTAAAAATAGGCAACCTTATCCTCAACCAGTTCACCGGAATGATAATCGGAATATGACCGGAAAAATCAAAGTCACTTAAAAACAAGTTTTCAAGTTACCCAACCCAACCTTGAACACTCCCGAAGGTTTAGAAACCGTTTTTCAGTTAAAACAAGCAAGAAAACCACCAAAAACGGGTGCTAAACCAAGTGTTCAAACACACCAAGAACTTGAACAAAACCCGGTTTTAAACAAGGTAAAGAGCCAGTGCTCTGATACCACTTGTAGGTCCCTCTCGGAGGATCGAGAACAAACCTAAACCTTGTTATACAAACTCACTAGCGAGTGCGGAATCCAAGCTAGCGAGCAAACCAGGATGATGCAAGAACAAACACAAGAACACACAAGACTCAACGATTAACACCACTTGTATTAATGCGAAGAAAGTTTCCGGTTACAAGCACAATGTTTACAATCAGTTTGCAAACTCTCAAAGTGTGTGTGTGTGTGTTTCGGACAGAATGCTCTCAACTTCCTTTCTGTCTGTCTGTGTGCCTCTCTCGTCTATCTTTCACACTACACTGCATGGGTATATATATACCCAGCCCATGATGTCTGGTCGAAGGATCCGATAGATGGTCCGAAGGATCATCTTTCGGATATGATGCTTTCGAAGGATCAGCAAGGACCTCGAAAGATCACCTTTCGAGGTCTGATCATTCGAAGCATATCTTTCGAGCACCTCGAAGGATCAACAGTATCCTTCGAGGCTATCCTTCGACAGAGAACATCTTTCAATATTTACCAACTGTTTGGCCAAGTCAAACTAGGAGGATAGTTGACTTGGTCAAACTTACAAGGCTAACTTGGACATCGTTTACATATAGACCGAATACAGACAAAGTACAGACACAAGTGCACCAACAGCCTAAACCAACATTTGGTATTAGAGCGGGTGAAGACGGTGCAACCGGTTTGAGAGTTGTATGTTCGGAGAAGAGGAGAAGTCCCTTTAAACTGCAGAGTTGAGAATAGGGTGAAGGAAAGCGGCAAGTGATCAGATCATAGAAAGCAGCAAGAGTCGATGTATTTAATGATCGACAGGAAGAAAGCAAGGGTGATCATTGATAAAAAAAGAAAGGAAGAAAGAAGTATTGAACGGACATTCCGGTTTGCTTGTGGTGATAAATAGGAGTCAAAAACTCAAAATCTAAACGGCGGTCCCACATGGGTCGGTGGATAAGTTTTGGATTTTTAAATTCAAATCCAAATTTGAATTTTAAAAAAGCAGGTTCGAGATAGATAGAAAACAGATCAGAGACGGCTGTGAATTCTAATAGAGTCTAGGTTGTTGGATTAATTAGCAACCAACCCCACAGCCATCATTTAAGGAAATTTAGAAGCAAGAGCATGTGACACTTAATTGAACCAAGCAAGCATCTCGGTTGATTACTGAAGCAATAATCAAAGAAAGAAAGAAAAGGCTCCACGAGAAAGAAGAAAGAAGAAAGAGGCAGGTAAGAAAGAAAGAAAGAAGGCCTTGTAAGAAACAAAGAAAGAAAAAGCAAGCATCGATAAGAAAGAAGAAAGAATGAGCGTCGATTAGAAAGAAAGAAGAAAATCGACAACTCAAAGAAAGAATCCAACCTTAGTGGTTCAGATAGCAAGAGCATGACCGAACCTTTGTGGTTCGAATAGAAAGTACGCATGCATGAATATTTGAAAGCAAGAATTAAAGTTTGAATCAAGTAAGAAAGGAGCAAGTTTAGCAAGATAACCGTCCATAATTTTTTATATTTCTCTAACAACCATGTGGTTTTGGTTTAAAATAATCCAATTGTTATCATAATAATGACACTTGCTGATTAAGATTCCTGATTATTCAATTACAAGTATTAATGTGCACATTAACCTTCTATAAAAAATTACAAGTGCTATAGTATTTAATTAAATACAAAGTTAATCTCAGTCTATCAAGTTTAGATATAACTGATTAGCTAGAGTACTAGTATAAATTAACCCCAGATGTAGTAGGTGTAGTATCATCCAACTCCAACTTTGTACTAATTAGCAAATTAAATACAAAGTTAATCTGAGTCTATCAAGTTTAGATATAACTGATTAGCTAGAGTATTAGTATACATTAACCCCAGATGTAGTAGGTGTAGTATCATCCAAGTCCAACTTTGTACTAATTAGCAAAGTTCAATTTAATTAACCCCAGGTGTAGTAGGTAGTATCATCCAACTCCAACTTTGTACTAATTAGCAAAGTTCAATTTAATTAATTAGCAAAGTTCAATTTAATTAATTAGCAAAGTTCAATTTAATAAAATTACTGGAGTTCCATAAGCATCAAACAACCAAAGTATTATTATTTTAAGTTTGTAACAACTACGTGTGTTTTGGGTATCATATGATCTATATTAATTTATAATTCACATGTTAATTAATATTGGCTGAAAGCTGGACCAATTCTTTAAACACTATAAGTCATGTGTCACCAAAAGCCCATTTAAAGTCAAAACAAAGATACTAGCAAAGATCAAACCTCAAATGGCTTCAGTAAACCCCTTTGTTCCTCCAACCTCCGGTAACCAACCATGGGTAGATCAAATGAAAAAAAACCTTAAAAACCCAACTTTCAGTTCCCATAGACACCCCACCACTTTCCATTTTCTCAGTTCCACAAATCCTTAAAGATGAAAAGCCCGAAGCGTATGCTCCTCAAAAAATCGGGCTTGGTCCGAAACACCATTTTCGGACTGAACTATATTCGAACATGCAACAAAACAAGCTCACCGCGGTCAAACGGGTTATAAAACCGTATCAGATTCCTGATCTGGAAGACCAAGTTGCAGAAAGAATCAAAAACATCATCCCTGTAGTTTCTCCTTGCTATGATTCATTCCCTGAAACAGATGCGGATGCGTTTGCTTGGCTTTTCGCGATTGATGGCCTGCTTTTGCTTGATCAACTTCGCGTGTATTTAGATAAAGGTTTTGCGATTGATGAAAAGGATCTGATCATGTTGGAAAACCAGATTCCTATGATCGTGCTGAAGGAAATTGAAAAGGCCCTTTCTGCTAATGGTGAACATGTTGAAGAATTGTGGGAATCTAAGTTTCGGTATTTCGCAGAGGCAAACTCTCCGTTTCTTCTATCGAAAGAGACGATGGAGTTCGATCGTGTTAACCATCTTCTTGATTATATGTACAAATCCATCGTCAACAATGAGGTTTCGAGAGATGTCGCTTTCTCAAAACCTGGAAGTATTCCAGTTGAGAAGTCGGCCGCTGAAGAGTTACTAGAAGCTGTAATCAAAGCGGCCGGATTGATCCCGGGCGTTAAACCTTTTCTCGGAATCATCGAATCTATCATAAAGATTCTATACGAAACCGATAAAGAAAAAATGATTCAAGAAATCAGGGTGCCTTCGGTTTCAGAACTCGGCGATGTAGCCGGAGTGAAGTTCGCTTTGTCAACATGCGAAGAAGGGATCAGAAACATAAGCTTTGCTAATGGAACATGTTGTCTCCCTGTCATTACTCTGAATTATGATTCGGAGGTCATACTAAGAAACTTGATGGCCTACGAGAAACTAATGGCGAAAAACAGTTTAATGGGCGGGTTTGGTCTCGAACTCACGGAGTACGTAGATTTCATGTGCGGGATTATTGACACCGCTAACGACGTGAAGGTGCTACGGGAATACAAGGCGATTTGCGAGATGAGGAGATCGTGAAATTGTTTAACGGGATCGGTAGATCACTTGGGAATATGAGTGGGCAGTCGATGTTGAGACAGACTGTGGCTGAATTAAACAAGGTCTATGACAATGTACCGAGTGTTCGGATCAAGAAAGAGGCCGAGAAGCAAGCTCGGGCTGTGGCTAAGGCTCTAACGTTCCTGGTTAGCATTTCGGGCACGTTGGTCTTGGCTCGTGAGGCGTTGGTGCAGGCCAGTGGTTCGAAAACGACTCAGTCGATTATTAATATTGTTACGGAGCACATGGGCCATTTATTTCGTCTTTGATCTAATAGGATTTGTATCTTTCTTTATATTTTTAAGCTAATTGTGTGATCTTGTTACTCATTGATGTAAGTGGTTTACCTTTTACCCCATGAGTTGTTGCTATTTGAGTTATTATGAAGCATTAACTTATTAGACCATCACCAATGGTATCTTATTTCTAAATAATAAACTTGGTTTTATATATTTAGCTTGAGCTTAGAGGAATGAAATGATAATGATTAGAGAATGACTGGTAAGACAAGCATTTGGTTTCACTTTCTTGAGATGAATTCCAGTTTTGAAAATTATTAGTTTTAAAAGTTAATAGTGTTGAATAAAATAATTCAAATCTTTTTCGTTGTTTTTCTCTGATCGATAATAATTACTCAGTCTTCTTTGACCAGTTTTTAGTTTATTTTAAAGGGTAAAGCTATTTGCATACCAAAGCTATTTGCACACTTAGGGTTTTAATATGCTTCGTATAGAGCTACACGCAACATATAGCACTACTAGAAAAGTGGTCATTTTGTTATGGAAATTTCCTACGCAAAAAAAGCGTCACAAATTCTGACACATTTACTACGCATTTTCTACGGAAAAAAGACCTTGATTTTTTTGGGCAATTTATGACACAATAGTGACAAATATACTAATTCTAAGTATTATATCGGAAATGCGTAGCAACTTGCTACGCATTTCCGACGGAACCATTATTTATTTGTTGGAATTAGATTTATATGTTAAATTCATTTAAATATTAATTGTTGCGTCAAAAATGCGTAGCAACATGCTACGCATTTATGACGAATTATTTATTATTATACTTAGATTATATTTTAATGTTTAATCAGCATTATTAAATTAATGCGTAGGAAATGTGTAGCAACTTGTTACGCATTTGTGATGGAAAATTTATTGTGAATGAAATGTGTAGCAACTTGCTACGCATTTGTGATGGAAAATTTATTACCATATTGCGTAGGAAATGTGTAGCAACTTCCTACGCATTTGTGATGGAAAATTTATTGCGTAGGAAATGTATAGCAACTTGCTACGCATTTGTAATGGAAAATTTATTGCGTAAGAAATGTGTAGCAACTTGCTACGCATTTGTGATAGAAAATTTATTACCATATTTAAATATTTAACTAGTTTTATTATTACCATATTTTATTATTACCATACATCTCATAATGCCCTTTCAATCATTAGTATCCACCATATTAATAATAAGTTTAAAAGTTTTCAAATTTCATCCTTATAAAAATCCTTAATATTTTTATGAATGGTTTTATTTTGAAAGAAAAAGGATTCAAATTATTTTCTGTATGGTTGTGTCCGGAACATCATAAAGTACAAAATAAAAAAAAATAAATATATATAAACATTAGTAAGAACTCAAAAGTTAATGGCTTTCTTTTCGATAATAGTTTCATTAACCTTAAACTTCAAGTTTTAACAATACTAAATCCCTAAATTTATATTCAAGTACAAAATTCAAACGCCTCATCTAACTCACTGCTTAAAAGGAAAACCATAAATTTGTATAATTTATATAAAATGCATAACCATGATTTGGTAATTGTAAGCTACCCGAGTACCTGTTGTGCATTGCATAAAATAAATGGCAAACGCCACGACAAGGCTGGGTTTAACAAGAAATGAAAATAAGTTATCGAAATTGGAAATCATAAAAATGAATACATGTACCTCGAGTACAATATTGTTTGGCCGGTATCGGTTAGGTTTGGTACGGTATCGATTCATTGAAATCGAAACTGAAACCATCTAATTTAATATTGTTACTGGTACCCATATTGTTTAGTTGTTATAGGTCAGTTCCTTAGGATAGCAATTCTTGTGTTGGAATTTCTACAAAAAAAAAAAAAAAAAAAAAAAACACTTTCCTAAAAAAAAAATAAAACAACTTTTAGAAAAAAAAACTTTTTATAGTAAAGTGAATACAAAACATTTTAGAAAAACTAACAATAAAAGATTTGTTGGTGCACTTGTGTCTGTACTTTGTCTGTATTCGGTCACTATGTAAACGATGTCCTTGTCAGTCCTGTAAGTCGACCAAGTCAACCGTCCTCCTGGTTTGACTTGGCCAAACAGATAGAAATATGTTTGTAAAGCGTCTGAGTCGAAAGATGGGCCATCGAAGGATTATGTCTATCCTTCGATGAGCTCGAAAGATGTCCAACGAAGGATACTGTTGAACCTCGAAGGATATACCATCCTTCGAGGTAAATGTGGATCCTTCGAGGGCTTTGTGATCGACAGATGATCTTTCGGTCATTCTGCATGATCCTTCGACCAGACCTGCTGTGTATGGGTATAAATACCCATGCAGTGTGTTAGACAAGATAGATGCACACAGGAAGATAGAGAGATTCTTGAGAGCATTCTGTCCGAAACACACACACACTAGAGAGTTTGCAAAACTGATTTGTGAACATTGTGCTTGTAACCGGAACCTTTCATTCGCATTAATACAAGTGGTGTTAATCGGTGAATCTTGTGTGTTTGTGTTTGTGCTTGTTTCATCCCGGTTTGCTCACTAGCTTGGATTCCGCACTTGCTAGTGGGTTAGTATAACAAGGTTAAGGTTGAACCTCATCCTCCGAGAGGGACCTACAAGTGGTATCAGAGCTTGGCTCTTTACCTTGTTTAAAACCGGGTTTGTTCAAGTTCTTGGTGTGTTTGGACACTTGGTTTAGCACCCGTTTTTGGTGGTTTTCTTGCATTTTTAAACATAAAAACGCGCTCTAAACCTTTCGGGAGTGTTCAAGGTTGGGTTGGGTAACTTAAAACTTGTTTTTAAGGAACTTTGTAATTTCCGACCAAATTCCGGTCATTATTCCGGTGACTGGTTTCTGGATAAGGTGGTCCATTTTGGGTAATACTTTCAAAGTTGGTAGAAAGTACAATCTGACCATCCCTTTTGCCGAAAGTTGACCTTACCAATCTATCACCTTTTCACCAACCTGTCACATCAGTGTCAGTGTGTCAGTGAGTTTCGAAGGATATCCTTCGACATCGATAGATATACATCTTTCGACCCATCCTTCGAAGTCAGAGATCTATCCTTCGATCCAGGGAATCTATTCGAAGGATAGTTGTTCGAAAGTTAAGGATTTATTTCGAAAGATAAGGATCCTTCAAATTGTGAATCTTTCGAAATTGTGAATCTTTCGAAACCATTGCTCGAAAGTCAACAGTGATCTTTCGAACACTGTTGATCATTCGAACAAGTGTTGATCCTTCGATTGTGGTCTGTTTGTTTTTAACAAGTTTCTGTTTTTCAGATCTTTCGAGCTGAGATCCTTCGGCTGTGTGTGATCTATCGGGATATTCATATAGAATTTATTTTTCTTATCAATCATGAATCCGAGTTGGTGGAATCCGGCTCCAGACAGTGGAAAATATACCAGTACAGGTTCCACTCCCTCATGGTGGGGTACTCCGGCTCCCGATAGTGGAAAGTATACAAGTACAAGTCTATCACCTTCATGGGCCGAGTCTCCAGTGTCGACATCTTCACAAGCAAATCAGTGGGCGTTAGTATCGAATCAAACTCCAAGTATTCAAAGTATTCTCTTAAGCGAAAGCGAAACAGGAAGTTTGAATCGACCTCCGAAGCTGATGCATTTAAACGAGTATCCGGGTTGGGCTGATCGTTTCCGTACATATGTTCTTGGCCAAAATACAGAGCTGTGGATACGTTTCACCACAGACTTCGATCAAGCTATAGAAGTTGCTGCTTCGTCAACTGCTACTTTTGCAGATCTTCAAGAGGATCAGAAGAAAACATATGATCTGGAAAAGAAAGCATACGCCATTCTCACTCAGGCGTTAAGCAAAGACATTTATCATCAGTTTGTCAGTTTCAAGACTACGAAGAAGTTGTGGGACGGTTTGAAAACCAGAGGAGTAGGGAATGAAGCAACACGTCAAGTGCGTCATGATCTTCTCAAGAAGGAATTTGACGGTTTCGCATGCTTAGATAAGGAGTCTTTGGGAGACATGACAAGCAGATTTTATCATCTGCTTACTGAGTTGAACAATTTCGGTGTTACGACAACTCAAACAGAAGTGGTGAAGAAGTTTGCTGATGCACTGCCACCCCAATGGAATAGTTTCTTGGAGATTTTGAAGTACAATGGGGTTATGGCTACTACAAATATCAACGACTTCGTGCAGCTCCTGGAGAACAAGGATCAGGAAGAGACCTTGAAGGCAAAGAGAGTTCCAGTGCCACAGAATCCAGAAATGTATTATGGAACTACAAGTACTTCTTCTGCAAGAGTCATTGTGCCAAGCAACCCTGGCTCACATGCTCCACTGCAGACAGCCTTTGTCACAAGCACTGATATGTATGGCAATACAGTGCAAGTTCCTGTTAAGCCTCCTCCCACCATAGACATGTATGGAAATCCAATTCAACCACCTCCCCATGCTCAAGCATGTTATGGAGGTACATCATCTGCTGGTCAGCAATCAAAGCCAGACACAGTGCGGCTCAACACTTCATGTGACAACCGTCACTTTTCCGTACATTCCGCACACTAAATGAACAGTGATCTGTGCCTTAATGAACATACATGATCTAGTTTACAAGAGAAATAAGTTTCTGAATTCCATACAAGTGAATTCATGTACGTTTTATACTACAAAATATTGCTTTATGAAAAAACGAGAGCGTTGCGTCAAAAATATTAGTAAACTCACCGGTAAGACACACTGTGTCAACGGAACTGCAGAAAGCAGTCAGACAATAAAATTGGAGCCTAGGTGTAGGTCCAATAACAAGAATACATTAAAACCTAAGAGTACATACAAGGGTTTAATATATATGCTATATGAAAGCAAAAATAAGCACTAAAAAGCACCCGAAACACACTTTAAGAGCAGAACTAACTGCGACAAAACTGCGAAACGAACGTTGATGGCCGCCCGGATAATATTTAATCCCACAAATATTCTGTTATGATTAAAATTTTATTTTAAACAGGTTCGTGTTGAAAAATAAATTAAAACGCTTAAAAACGTTATTTTTCAAGTTTAAGCACGTACCGTGTGTTCCTACGCGACACAGTGCTTACACTGCAAAACGCAGACAACGCAGAAAACCTAGGAATATTCTAGGAATATGCTAGGAATATGCTAAGAATATTCCAAGAATATGCTAGGAATATGCTAAGAATATTCCAGGAATATGCTAGGAATATGCTAGGAATATTCCAAGAATATGCTAGGAATATGCTAAGAATATTCCAGGAATATGCTGGAATATGCTAGGAATATGCTAGGAATATTCCAAAGAATATGCTAGGAATATGCTAGGAATATTACAGGAATATGCCAGGAATATGCTAGGAATATTCCAGGAATATGCCAGGAATATGCTAGGAATATTCCAGGAATATGCCAGGAATATGCTAGGAATATGTCATATGGAATGTCTATAAATACCTTGAGATGGCACACTAGACAATTCACCACCCAACACCACAAAACTACTCTCTCCTCTCCCTCAAAAACTTTCGGCCGAACACCCCTTGATCATCCATCATATTTTTCGATTTTGTTCTTCACATTCCAACATCATACAAGTGTCAAGTGTCACGCATAAGAAGGCTTGGTGCACTCGGAGCTCGAAGGACCTCTTTCTCTAGCTTTTATCCACCACATTCGCGTCTAGATACTTCCCTAGCCTCGAGCTAGTGGTATGTTGCTTAAAACACATTCTTGAGCTATTTTGAAGTGGTTAATGTGATGTGTAATGATTAAAACTTGAAATCTTACAAAATGGTGCATTAAAGTCTACTAAAAACATGAAAAATGATGGTTAAAAGCTCACTAGTTGTGTAAATGTTGTAGTAATTGAAATTTGTGATTATTTAGGCCCGATCTACGTTGTGGTAGCTCGGATCATCATTTAACCCTGTTTGGTTAAGATCATGGATCTTGACATAAGCTTGTTTGAAATGGTGCAAGGGTTAAAAGGTGAAACTCTACCACACAAGAAACATGAACTTGTGTAAAAGTATTTTTACTTATGAAATAGTGTCTAAAATTAGCCGATCTATGTGTCCACAAGTGGTATTTTCAAAAGACCAAGCGTCAAAAGAAATCACATGTTCTAATCCGGATCTTACACAAACAAAAGTGATTTTTTGTGATCAAACAAGTGTGCGAACACTAGTGTAACAAAAGTTTTAACAAAGAAATAATTTTCGTAAAAACCGACTAGAAGTTGTGGAACTTCATATTCTTTAAAAATAAAGTTTTTTTAAGAAATTAAACTTATTTTTAAAGATAACAAGACTTACTAAATGTGCTAGTAAATTACTACACATTTTTGTAAATATGCAAGTTCATGAAATGGGGAAAATTAGTGATTGTTGTTGATGATTATTGTTGATAATTGTTGTTGATGATTATTGTTGATAATTGTTGTTGATGATTATTGTTGATAATTGTTGTTGATGATTATTGTTGATAATTGTTGTTGATGATTATTGTTGATAATTGTTGTTGATGATTGTTGACGATTTAAAAGAAAATAAACACATGTTTTGAAAACATGGGAAACCTCCATTTTTAGGGGAAACTCTGTCAAAATTTTTATAAATTTTGACACTTAGAAAAATATAAGTTTTTGAAGAACTTATTCCCTAAAAATGTATTTAAAGGTATTACCAAGGTTTCCCTAATTTTTGGTGATAAGAAATGAGGATTTCTTCAAAAATAAAAGTGGATATAAATATGTATATTTTTGAGAGAAAAATATATATTATTTTATCACCAACTTTTGTGCTAAGTGTATATAGTATGTGTTATACGTGCTAGCGTATTGAGACGTAAAGATACACTAAATACTCATGAGGAGTATAAACATGAAAATACACATACAACATGCTTAGACACATACAAGAGGATATATTTATGAAAATATATTACTTGGACAAAATACATAATTCGGGTGCGAAATACAAGAAACGTATATTTATTTTTGAGAAAATGATATAAGACAAATAGTTAAAAATATAAATATTTTTAACACAAGAACACAAATACAAAAGATAGTGACTTGCACTTGTGCGATACAAGTCTAGTGACTAACGTTAATAAAACGCGTTTAGGTCACGACGCTAGATAAGCAACTCCGGTGAAGTTTACGACGCAGGAACGCAAAGTTGTGAGTTCATGCTCCCCCTTTTCTTTAACTGTTTTTGGTTTTATAACTCTCGGGGGTGAAATACATGTTACAAATATTATAATTTTTTTACAAGTAGTAAAAATACAAGAAGCACTCTTGGTGAGAACGAGTACCGAGTGCAATACGAATCGAGAATACAAAAATACGAGAAGCACACTTGGTGAGAACGAGAACCAAGTATGATGTGCTTTAAGAAATGCCTAGAAATTACTAGATCATGTGAGCATAGACTTGATACTAAAAATGCCATAAAGTCTTGGTGAAAACTAGTACCAGGCCATTAAAAACATTCAGTAATTAGGGACGAGGGTTAGATCTAACGGGTACGGCCGAGCCCCACTCATGGTCCTTATGTGACCTCTTGAGTGCTTCGGTGTCCCAGTCGAGGTAAATCGACACAGTCGAGGTAAATCGACACAGTCGAGGGTAATCGACACAGTCAAGGGAAATTGACACAGTCGAGGTTAATCGACACAGTCGAGGGTAATCGACATAGTTAAAGGAGCCAACACTAATGCTCCATAAGTCCTCACATGCCTTAAAGGAGCCAACACTAATGCTCCATATGTCCTCACATGCCGAAATGTCTTTATACAAACATTCAGTTAGTACGTGGTGTACACAAGAAAACTTGATTTTTGCAAGAATACTTTATTTATACAAGATACATACCATGTTTTCATACTCGGTATGCAAAACGCATGAACTCGCTCAACTTCATGTTGATGTTTTCCAAAATTACATGTATTTCAGGTGACAGGATGGATCTTGGGCGCAAGTGTTGTAACTAGAAGTAGACTACAAGTTTAGATGTCATCCACTTTTGTTGAATTGTAACCTAGATGAAGGTTGTGTTTTAAAACTTAAATGACAAGTGTTTGTGATCCTCAAAATTTTCCGAATGGATGAACATCGTTTTAAATCTTGTAGTTGTTTATTATGATCGAATGCAATGATAACAAGCTAGTCACACATCATACGCTTCCGCAAAAGACAGGGTGTGACAGTTTGGTATCAGAGCTTCGATTGTAGTGAACTAGGATTCCTTCTCGAGTCTAGACTACAATCACTAAAGTGCTTTCACAAAAACATTTTACAAAATGGTTTTCATTGCATTCACGAAAGCGCCAAGATCCACGAGTCAGACACTTTTCAAAGAAAAGACAAGGCAAGGACATTAGTGAGGAATACCCATAGAGTAAGGTGCCAACCAAGGCATAGTCTACAAAAGTTAGACTTGACAAAATGACCCCCCCCCCCAAAACGAGAGTTATACGTGGTATATTGCATTAAGTTACTTGATTATGCTAAGTAGCATATTTGTTATTTGTATTCATGCATACGAATAAGTGTACGGAATGATTATTGACGTGAATAAAATTCTTTCGACTCCGACTCCTATTACGGTACGTGACTCGCACGATGAAGCTATCGACCTCGCGTCCTTTGCAAAGCTCGTGGCTGGGAGTGATTACCAGACAAGACTCTGAGCTTACTTCCGTAGGAGATGGCTGCTCTTCCCTCTCGAACGTGAAGATGCCAAACTACGGTGGTGATGACGAGGCAGAGGCGGCGACCTTGAACGAACTCTTAATCAACGGGACGAGATCCCTCCGGATTATGTGAAGCAAAATTGACAACATACTTGACTAGAAAAGGAAGATGAAGTATTCATCACGAAGGTGCCCCTCCAACTACTAGGAATTCTCTCCATTCCTATTCCATCTAATCATCGTGCCTATACGCGCATAACAGTAACGAATGTTAGCGCATGGACCTCCGCAATGGTCCTTTCCATGGCAAGGAGTGTAAGGACAGTAGTGTCCCCTCCTAGATCAATCATCTGCTTGGACGAGAGAAAATTGGGGTAACTGTGCAAGACAATTTATTATTACGGGGGCCCACGTAATAACGACTTGTAGTGCACAGAAATCCTGGTGGACTCTACGGGTCGAGCTAATGAAAACCACACCAAATTCAATGTATAGGTGTCCTCACCTTCATCTGGTAGAACATCACATAGATCAGTGCTTTAGCACGTAAGAAAGTAGGAAGCCTGTCTCAGCCTACTTCGTGACTGACACTTCTACCTGCGTACGAGACGTTTGAGGAAAACGACATTTAAGCAAGTGAAGATGAGAAACATTCAAGAGATTCAGCGACTTTGCACTCTCTATCACCCATACACGAGCAACCCCCTCTAAGGGAAAATGTACGCCCCAGTAAAGCCAAAAACCTAAGAAAACCAATGTAGCGGGAAATAACTGAAACCTAAATGACCGAGGCAATGTAACCTCAAGTTCGTTTTAAGCCAAGTTGGCAAGCCTAAGTGAAGGCTCAGTAACTGTTTCCCGCTCATACATTGAGTATTTATGTATACATGTGAAATTGGGTGATTACATAATGGCTTATGGTGCTATGTACCTCATAGACACCTGGAATGTTGCCTAACCTACTTCATACCGTTTTGGCAGAAGGGAATGCCGCCCAGGCGAGACACAAACACCAGTACGCTACCAAGAACAGAAGCCGAGCTGCAAGAATGCATCTCGCAGGCAATTGCACGACATGAAGCCCTCCGCTCTAAGCACATCAATGGCACGACTGAGAATAACCCTCCAACTGGCTGCACCTATAAACAGTTCCTGGACTGCAAGCCTTTGAATTTTGATGGCACAGGAGGTGCCGTTGCATTTGTTCGTTGGACAGAAAAGACGGACTCAGTTCTAAGAATGAGTAACTGTTCACCCCAACAAAGCGTTACCTATATCTCAGGGTTATTTCTGGATGGCGCACTCTCATGGTGGAACCTTCAGGTTCAGACCCTTGGTGCAGATGCTGCTTATGCACTGAGCTGGGACGAGCTCAAGGAAATGATGGAAAAGAAATACTGTTCTAGGACTGAAATCCAGAAGCTTGAGGTGGAGTTCTGGAATTTGAAAATGGACGGACCGAAGATTCCTGTATACGTCCAGCGATTTCACGACTTGTCTAGGGTCGTCCCCTACCTAGTCAAATCGGAATTCAAGAGGATAGAACGATTCATTTGGGGACTTGCACCCCAGATTAGGGGCATGGTTACCACCTCAAAACCCTCAACCATCGCAGAGGCTATCGATATGAGTGTCACCCTTACTGAAGAGGCTCTACGTGCGGGAAAATTTTCGAAATCTGAGGATAACAAGAAAGAGACTCATGTGGAGTCGTCAAGCAACAAGAAGAGGAAGTCCTCAAACCTAAAGATGAGCACCCAACTCAACTATGGAAGCTCTAAAGCAAACACAAGAAAGAAAGTGAATTCGCCACATGGCAGGAGCACTGATGGAGCCATTAATAGGGCAGGTGGTAATGTTTACTCGGGGACTAAGCCGAGGTGCAGAGAATGCACTTTTCACCATAAAGGTCGATGTCTGAAGCCTAGGTGTGGAAAGTGTGGAAAAGAAGGGCACAACAGGGACGCCTGTTGGGCGAAGGACCCAGATGGAAGAAATAAGAGAATACCCGGTTGCTACAAATGTGGTGAAGCAGGGCACTTTAGGAAAGATTGCCCAAAGAAGAAACAAGCAAGGAAGGGTTTTCACGATCGAAACTCGTGAACCACGCTAGGATCCAGATGCGGTACGGGTACGTTCCCTATTAACCACCCTTATGCATCTATTTCTAATACTGACATCAACCTTAACCTTGCATGCTTAGAACTTAAGAAACTTCTTGGCCTAGTCTCAAGTAAGATAGACGTCCCGTATTCTTTAGAAATGGGCATATAGAAGGATAGCTTAAACAGTCGAAGCGATTAAGGATCGTGATTAGGCACTCAGAGGGCCGTAACCTTCTGTTACCATTGACTCGTGAGGTCATAATAATCAGCATGGATCGGAAATCCAAGTATGCAGCTGAAGTCGTCAATACGAGAAAATCAGACGCATCCCTCGTGCGAATGATGAAACCCAACGTTACTGGAATAGGCGCAAGGATGCTAGACCCCATAAGGCGGCAGATCTACGACATCCTTCATTGGTCGAAGAGGCATAGAAATGCCTCTGAGTAGACTGCAGAACCTGGGAACATCCCCGCGATGGAAGAAGTTCTAGTAGCCTTTTCAAAAGACTTGCCAGAAATGCCCCTTCGCAGCGTCAAGAGAAGTTTAGGATAAACCACGTGCCAAGAGCAGCACCAGTGTCGAATAATGTCTTACCGACTAACTTCGTCCGTAAAGCATGAGCTCCGGACGTAACTGCAAGAGCTACCAGACAGAGGAAGTTAAGGACATGACGCCTTTAGTTAGGGATATGAGGAGAAAGTTGGCAGTTCCATTTTGCGTAAATTCCTGAGAATTGAGAATCAGAATCCTTTGCTAACGACTTGCAACATAAACAGACAAAATCATAAGATCCTAGTTGCCACCCAAGGATCAACTTGAGGACAGGATGTCCATGACTGTGTATACCAGAAGGAAGTGTCCCTGAAACGACCTTTAGGACTCGCTTTAGAAGTTACGAGTTCCTTGTCGTACCATTTGGCCTAACACATGCATCGACAATATTCATGGACCTCATGAAATCGAACGTGTAAGCCATACCTAGATAAGCCATATACTTATTGACTACATTCTCATATGGCCAATGACCAAGGAAGGTCGTGAGCAACAACTGCAATTTACCTTGCAACTCTTAGAGAAAGAACAGTTAAGCGCTATGATGACGAAAAGCGGATTTCGAATTCGCGAAGTGAGAACTTTCAGATCCATGATGGATAAGAACGAGATTCATGCCAACCCTGCAACCAAGAGCTAAGGAGCTAGAGTTGCAATTATGTGATGCCTCTCGACAAAGTCTCGATTGTACGCCGATGCAACAAGACCACGACATTACATACGTGGCACATTGATTAAGGAATCATGAGAAGAACCCTTGAGATAGGTACAGTCATTGCGCGCAACAAACTGGGCGTTATTACCTGAAAGAAAACGTTGCACGATCTTTACCGATCGCAAGGGATTGCAGCACACCGATGATCGTAAGAACTCGAATATGAACTGAGCTTTTGAACGATGCAGACTGTATGAACAAGATGCGTGCTTGTGTGATAAACTTTGATAAAAAGTTGGAACACTCACTTACCCTTAGTAGAGTCTTCCTACAACAGTATTTATCACGCCGCCGTCTAAACCGCTTTGTGTAAAGCTTTAGATGGAACGTAATGAGTCAATTCCCGTTGTGTTGAACGGAGACCGGGAATAATGGATCAACTGGCCGAGATGGTCCAGGAAAAATCTAGAGGCAAGGTCGTTCATATATGCGATTATATCAACACAGCCCGCAGAACACAGAAAGATTACGCCGATGAGAGGCAGAAATCGTAAGAATTTGAGACAAGAAGCACGACTAAATTGAGAGCCGCGCCTAGAAAGGGCGTAGTGTGAATTGGAAAACGAAAAGATTGAATCCCCGGTGTAGGGATCAGGAACCATTGTTCACAAGATGAAGCTTCCAGAAAAAGATCAGTAGTGATCGCGACACATTCATGTGTCTAGTCTTTAGAGGAAGTCTGACGCAAGGAACAGTCATAGTTCCCACAAATAAGATTCACGTCAATGATATACTATACAACCTGTTGAGGTTTCGGACCAAGAGTCCACAAAATGCAGAAAAGACATGATTGATTTACTTGAGCATGATAAAATACATGACATGAGAACACAAAGACGTGTTTCAAATATAAGTGACCATATTGGTTTCACAACTCCCCTGCGACCGATGGCATCGCTTGAATTTCGGGACGAAATTCTTTTAACGGGGGGAGACTGTGACAACCGTCACTTTTCCGTACATTCCGTACACTAAATGAACAGTGATCTGTGCCTTAATGAACATACATGATCTAGTTTACAAGAGAAATAAGTTTCTGAATTCCATACAAGTGAATTCATGTACGTTTTATACTACAAAATATTGCTTTATGCAAAAACGAGAGCGTTGCGTCAAAAATATTAGTAAACTCACCGGTAAGACACACTGTGTCAACGGAACTGCAGAAAGCAGTCAGACAATAAAATTGGAGCCTAGGTGTAGGTCCAATAACAAGAATACATTAAAACCCAAGAGTACATACAAGGGTTTAATATATATGCTATATGAAAGCAAAAATAAGCACTAAAAAGCACCCGAAACACACTTTAAGAGCAGAACTAATTGCGACAAAACTGCGAAACGAACGTTGATGGCCGCCCGGATAATATTTAATCCCACAAATATTCTGTTATGATTAAAATTTTATTTTAATCAGGTTCGTGTTGAAAAATAAATTAAAACGCTTAAAAACGTTATTTTTCAAGTTTAAGCACGTACCGTGTCTTCCTACGCGACACAGTGCTTACACTGCAAAACGCAGACAACGCAGAAAACCTAGGAATATTCCAGGAATATGCTAGGAATATTCCAAGAATATGCTAGGAATATGCTAAGAATATTCCAAAGAATATGCTAGGAATATTCCAGGAATATGCCAGGAATATGCCAGGAATATGCTAGGAATATTCCAGGAATATACCAGGAATATGCTAGGAATATTCCAGGAATATGCTAGGAATATTCCAGGAATATGCCAGGAATATGCTAGGAATATGCCATATGGAATGTCTATAAATACCTTGAGATGGCACACTAGACAATTCACCACCCAACACCACAAAACTACTCTCTCCTCTCCCTCAAAAACTTTCGGCCGAACACCCCTTGATCATCCATCATATTTTTCGATTTTGTTCTTCACATTCCAACATCATACAAGTGTCAAGTGTCACGCATAAGAAGGCTTGGTGCACTCGGAGCTCGAAGGACCTCTTTCTCTAGCTTTTATCCACCACATTCGCGTCTAGATACTTCCCTAGCCTCGAGCTAGTGGTATGTTGTTTAAAACACATTCTTGAGCTATTTTGAAGTGGTTAATATGATGTGTAATGATTAAAACTCGAAATCTTACAAAAGGTGCATTAAAGTCTACTAAAAACATGAAAAATGATGGTTAAAAGCTCACTAGTTGTGTAAATGTTGTAGTAATTGAAATTTGTGATTATTTAGGCCCGATCTACGTTGTGGTAGCTCGGATCATCATTTAACCCTGTTTGGTTAAGATCATGGATCTTGACATAAGCTTGTTTGAAATGGTGCAAGGGTTAAAAGGTGAAACTCTACCACACAAGAAACATGAACTTGTGTAAAAGTATTTTTACTTATGAAATAGTGTCTAAAACTAGCCGATCTATGTGTCCACAAGTGGTATTTTCAAAAGACCAAGCGTCAAAAGAAATCACATGTTCTAATCCGGATCTTACACAAACAAAAGTGATTTTTTTGTGATCAAACAAGTGTGCGAACACTAGTGTAACAAAAGTTTTAACAAAGAAATAATTTTCGTAAAAACCGACTAGAAGTTGTGGAACTTCATATTCTTTAAAAATAAAGGTTTTTTTTTTAAGAAATTAAACTTATTTTTAAAGATAACAAGACTTACTAAATGTGCTAGTAAATTACTACACATTTTTGTAAATATGCAAGTTCATGAAATGGGGAAAATTAGTGATTGTTGTTGATGATTATTGTTGATAATTGTTGTTGATGATTATTGTTGATAATTGTTGTTGATGATTATTGTTGATAATTGTTGTTGATGATTGTTGACGATTTAAAAGAAAATAAACACATGTTTTGAAAACATGGGAAACCTCCATTTTTAGGGGAAACTCTGTCAAAATTTTTATAAATTTTGACACTTAGAAAAATATAAGTTTTTGAAGAACTTATTCCCTAAAAATGTATTTAAAGGTATTACTAAGGTTTCCCTAATATTTGGTGATAAGAAATGAGGATTTCTTCAAAAATAAAAGTGGATATAAATATGTATATTTTTGAGAGAAAAATATATATTATTTTATCACCAACTTTTGTACTAAGTGTATATAGTATGTGTTATACGTGCTAGCGTATTGAGACGTAAAGATACACTAAATACTCACGAGGAGTATAAACATGAAAATACACATACAACATGCTTAGACACATACAAGAGGATATATTTATGAAAATATATTACTTAGACAAAATACATAATTCGGGTGCAAAATACAAGATACGTATATTTATTTTTGAGAAAATGATATAAGACAAATAGTTAAAAATATAAATATTTTTAACACAAGAACACAAATACAAAAGATAGTGACTTGCACTTGTGCGATACAAGTCTAGTGACTAACGTTAATAAAACGCGTTTAGGTCACGACGCTAGATAAGCAACTCCGGTGAAGTTTACGACGCAGGAACGCAAAGTTGTGAGTTCATGCTCCCCCTTTTCTTTAACTGTTTTTGGTTTTATAACTCTCGGGGGTGAAATACATGTTACAAATATTATAATTTTTTTTCAAGTAGTAAAAATACAAGAAGCACTCTTGGTGAGAACGAGTACCGAGTGCAATACGAATCGAGAATACAAAAATACGAGAAGCACACTTGGTGAGAACGAGAACCAAGTATGATGTGCTTTAAGAAATGCCTAGAAATTACTAGATCATGTGAGCATAGACTTAATACTAAAAATGCCATAAAGTCTTGGTGAAAACTAGTACCAAGCCATTAAAAACATTCAGTAATTAGGGACGAGGGTTAGATCTAACGGGTACGGCCGAGCCCCACTCATGGTCCTTATGTGACCTCTTGAGTGCTTCGGTGTCCCAGTCGAGGTAAATCGACACAGTCGAGGTAAATCGACACAGTCGAGGGTAATCGACACAGTCAAGGGAAATTGACACAGTCGAGGTTAATCGACACAGTCGAGGGTAATCGACATAGTTAAAGGAGCCAACACTAATGCTCCATAAGTCCTCACATGCCTTAAAGGAGCCAACACTAATGCTCCATATGTCCTCACATGCCGAAATGTCTTTGTACAAACATTCAATTAGTACGTGGTGTACACAAGAAAACTTGATTTTTGCAAGAATACTTTATTTATACAAGATACATACCATGTTTTCATACTCGGTATGCAAAACGCATGAACTCACTCAACTTTATGTTGATGTTTTCCAAAATTACATGTATTTCAGGTGACAGGATGGATCTTGGGCGCAAGTGTTGTAACTAGAAGTAGACTACAAGTTTAGATGTCATCCACTTTTGTTGAATTGTAACCTAGATGAAGGTTGTGTTTTAAAACTTAAATGACAAGTGTTTGTGATCCTCAAAATTTTCCGAATGGATGAACATCGTTTTAAATCATGTAGTTGTTTATTATGTTCGAATGCAATGATAACAAGCTAGTCACACATCATACGCTTCCGCAAAAGACAGGGTGTGACACCGGTGACACGTGGAAAGTAGGGGTGTGACAGGTTGGTATCAGAGCCAACACTGAGTGAATTAAACACTAGCCTTTTGTGTTTAATCTCAGTCACACAATTGCACATTCTCGAGTCTAGACAAAGAACATAGGATTAATCCTAATTCGTTTTATTTCTCCTTTATTTGTTTCCTTTGTTATTTTTCTGATTAGCCCTTGCATGGGCAAGTCATTTCAGTTAGAAGTCCCGTTTAGGGCAACCATGTACTTGTTTAAATTTAATGAAATGGTCCGATTTAAAAACATTTATATTATAAGATCTACCATTGTGATAAAATGGCAAAATCTAAAAAGGACAAGACCTAGCTCAAGTGTCGTTCTAAGACAGGGCCAAGATGGTAGTTCCTCAATTAGATTCAGATCCTTGTTAACATCTCAATTTTGGATTGCTCTGCGTTTAATACTAAAAGAATCTTAAAGGTAAAACCTAGCCTAATTGTCATTACAGACATGGCCAAGATGGTAAAACCTAGCCTAAATGTCATTGCAGACATGGCCAAGATGGTGCAACCTATCCAAAAGATTCAAAACCTTGTTACATCAGAAAGCATGTTAATATGCTTGACAAAGTGTGATTCGATAAAATCACATAAGTCATTATTAAAAAGGGTTATTCTAAATTCCTTTATTTATATAATCATCCCTTAAGGATGAAGTGCCCACGGGCTATAATTAAC